>NW_024746901.1:0-11447 GCF_018991925.1 Homarus americanus
TATGACTCACATAATAAACGTACGCATGTATGAGTCTCGCATAATAAACGGTACACCTGTATGACTCACATAATAAACGGTACGCATGTATGAGTCTCGCATAATAAACGGTACACCTGTATGACTCACATAATAAACGGTACGCATGTATGAGTCTCGCATAATAAACGGTACACCTGTATGACTCACATAATAAACGGTACGCATGTATGAGTCTCGCATAATAAACGGTACACCTGTATGACTCTCGCATAATAAACGGTACCTGTATAGGTCTCACATAGTAAACGGTACACCTGTATGACCCTCACATAGTAAACGGTACACCTGTATGACTCACATAATAAACGGTACGCATGTATGACCCTCACATAGTAAACGGTACACCTGTATGACCCTCACATAGTAAACAGTACACCTGTATGACCCTCACATAGTAAACGGTACACCTGTATGAGTCTCACATAATAAACGGTACACCTGTATGACTCGCATATTAAACGGTACACCTGTATGACCCTCGCATAGTAAACGGTACCCCTGTATGAGTCTCACATAATAAACGGTACACCTGTATGACCTTCACATAGTAAACGGTACACCTGTATGACTCTCACATAGTAAACGGTACACCTGTATGACCCTCACATAGTAAACGGTACACTTGTATGACCCTCACATAATAAACGGTACACCTGTATGACCCTCACATAATAAACGGTACACCTGTATGAGTCTCACATAATAAACGGTACACCTGTATGACCCTCACATAATAAACGGTACACCTGTATGAGTCACACATAATAAACGGTGCACCCGTATGACTCACATAATAAACGGTATGTATGAGTCTCGCATAATAAACATACACTGTATGACCCTCACATAATAAACGGTACACCTGTATGACTCACATAATAAACGGTACACCTGGAATTGTTGAAAGGTGTTAAAGGCTGTGGTGTTGATATACAGTTTATTTAAAAAACATATTATCAGTATAACCAACTCAACGCGCGGGCTGAGCAGGGACGACAGTACCTTCTCTGCATCACCAAGACCTGGCAACACTGCCGACCGGGGAATCTCCGAAGTAAAAAGAAAATAATTTTTGTCACAGCGTGTGAACTCTCCTATTATTATTTATTTGTTTATTTCCCTCTTTTCTTTTGACGTTCATTCCAGTATTTTTATTTTTTACAAATCCTTTATTTTGATAGAATGTATAACTACTATTATAACTATATACAGTATACTGTTAAGGGGGAAACTTTTGGACCAGTATTATCTTAGTGAATTATTCTTATAAACTTTTATGTATGCATCTGCTTCCACTTTACTAGTACTATTTCATTTCCTGTGTTGTAGTACGCGACTATTATCTTGTTTACACTATGTTCTGCTGTCTTTACCACCTTTATAGTGTTAATTGTACATTGTGAATGATGTGTGTGTGTGTGTGTGTGTGTATATGTGTGTGTGTGTGTGTGTGTGTGTGTGTGTGTGTGTGTGTGTGTGTGTGTGTGTGTGTGTTTTATGAACTCTCTAGTAACACAAAATATCTACATTCATTCTAATCTTATGGATTCTCTTAAAAAATAAAATGTACCAATTGGTATAAGAGAGAGAGGAAGAGAAACTGACTCAACTTTCAGCCAGGTTGGTCCATAATACAAGGGCCTGACCTATCACTGATAAACTTTGTCACTTTGTCTGTGTAAGTCTCTGTTTCAGTCTCTGCCTAATTGTCTCTCTGTCCATCTCCCTCGCTATCATTTTCTCTTTGTAGCTCCGTCTGTCTAATACTGCTTTTCCCTTTGCCTACCTGACTGTCTCACTATATCAACATCTCTGTCTGCCCACCTTTCTCTCTATTGATCAGATGGTTGTCCAGACGCAACAGGCAACAGAGGATAAGCTTCTATACCAATATCACACATCAGAAAAATACCAAGCCTGTTAATGAAGCCCTAATACAGCCAGGGTCTGACCAGGTAGATTCTCAACAAACAAAAGACGATTCTTAGACGAGAGTAAAAGTTGCTTTATGGTAATTACTGAAAGCTGCGCCACTTCCCAGTTATCGCTTCTGCCACACTTACTTCTCAGCTCAACGTCTGAGAAATACCTGGGAGGAAATAGTAAGAGCTTTTCCTTTAATCTCCAGCTAATTATCTCTCAGCGTTCTCTTGAAACCAAAATACTTTCTCGCAATTAACGGACGGACGGAGACACACACACACACACACACACACACACACACACACACACACACACACACACACACACACACACACACACACACACACACACACACACACACACACACAGGAGGTATATTGCGAAGCGTGAATCAGGTAATAATACTAAAATATACAGTTATTAAGATAGGCACCCGCCCTAACAGCAGTCCGCGTGAGTCGGGGCACATCAGAGGTATACAACTCCTGTTATCTGAGGTCGTTCCAACAGCTTTCGAGCGGCTATTTTCGGCTTTATAATACTACACCATTGATGGGAATTGGAAATCATCCTTTAATAACGTTACATAAATTTTCCATGACTAATAACGTTACTACCAGTTGATAAATTACATTAAACTTTTACATACAACAGTAAGACTATAGATGAATCAATACAAAGCTTGAATTAGTGAAAATGAATAACTCGTATCAAAACTAGTGTGCTGTATTTCGCGGTACAATATAAAATATAGCTATGATGAAGTATAATAACACGATTTGTCAGGTACTATAGTCCGCCTACCTTCCCTCGCCGACTCACAGACACGCACGACACTTTCTCCCAGACCCCCGGCAGCAGGCGTCCAGCACGGCCCCCACACGCTGCCTCTACTCACCCTTGACTGTTTAGGTCAACTCTCCCTCTCTTCTCCCACACTACTCTTCCTCTCCACCCCACCCCTCCCCTCCCCCTCTCCGCCAGCGTTCCTTACTCGCACCTTCCTGTCACGTAACAGGTTTCAGTTAAGCCTTATGACTCTTTATGATAGTAATATTTCACCTGCAGTTACTTTTATTATTAATATTATTATTAACTTACACTTATTCCTATAATTATTCAGATTTATACTAAACTGATTCACCATAAACTAGGCACATATTTAAGGTACTGTGAACGAAGGCAAACAGATACAGGGAAAAAATAATAGAGAATTTAATTAACACTCTCAAGAGACAGATTTAAACAGCTTCCTGATAAAAAAAAATGCTTGTGTTTTATTACCATATCTAAAAAAATTCCGGAGGCAAACATTAATAAAACAGTAAAGAATAGAGAAGAATATTGGAAATAATGCAAATGCCTCACATGCAGCCTTAGCGGTGGAACTCTTGCATTACACACAAACTTATAATGATTAATATCATTTAAAACGTGAATATTTCTTTTGAGACTTGAGATATAAAGAGTACCTGATGGTATTATGTATTAATCTGTAACGCTGTAAGGTTATGAGGCCTGATGGTGAAAGGTAGATGAGAATGGTGAGGGTTGGTGAGAGGTGAGGAGGTGGATAAAGATAAAGTGTAGTGAAGGATGGTGAAGGATGGTGATCATGACTTATGAGATGCTGAATTATCTTGTACTGATAACATAATGAAGTCTTTATCACCTCTGGAACAACAACAACATCAACACTGGAACAACAACAACATCACCACTGGAACAAGAACAGCATCACCACTGGAACAAGAACAGCATCACCACTGGAACAAGAACAGCATCGCCACTGGAACAACATCATCACCACTGGAACAACAACGACAACATCACTACTGGAACAAGAACAGTATCACCACTGGAACAAGAACAGCATCACCACTGGAACAAGAACAGCATCACCACTGGAACAAGAACAGCATCACACTGGAACAAGAACATCACCACTGGAACAACAACATCACTACTGGAACAAGAACAGTATCACCACTGGAACAAGAACAGCATCACCACTGGAACAAGAACAGCATCACCACTGGAACAAGAACATCATCACACTGGAACAAAAACAGTACCACGACCTGAGAGGGCTGGATACACACAGCTGTTATCACAAGAGTCGACAGTAATCTCTTAAGCTTGTCCTGTGTCTCATGATGTGTTGTCTGTCCTGTAGAAAAAAATAACACTTCATCTTCTGTTAAAGAATGTCTATAATACCGTACGCCTCTCTCTCTCTCAGGAGGCTGCCGCTATATTCATGATATAATTGCATATTGATCTAATGTTACCGGAAGAGGGGAGGGAGAGAGAGTCAGCCTGGATAAGAAAGAAAGAAAGAAAGCATAATTTTCCACTACTGCATCAGAGAAACAGGACGTGCATCACTCAAGGGCTCACAGAGGACTCAGTAAAATCCTCATTGGCTCTCATCCATCGTCTGCACCATTAAGAAAATGACCCCGGTAGTGTATGCGAGGGGAGGGGATTTAAGCTAACCGATAAGTCATCCATTATTTGAGAATGCATTTTAAGTGACCAACTAAGCCTTCGACACCGACTCAAAATAACTTAACTTAGCTTTTAATTTAGTCTAACTCAAACTTAACTTAACCTAACCTAACCTACATCCACAGTGAAGGAGTTGTTAGTCAGGGTTGGTCAGGTAAAGTTTCTTCTGTGATCCTGTGAAATGCTGTATGGATGGATGTTCTGCTCTCTCGCTCAAACACACACACACACGACTGTCTGGAGGCCTTCGGTGGGCGAGGCAGCGACTAATGGTAAGTATTATATGTAAATTGTTCAGAAAATACCAACATGTAAATTTACCAGATATATGGGAAAATAAGTCTCATTACCTGCTGTATATATGAGTATGTCTGTGTATGTATTTTGGTGTATACGTGTGTGTGTGTGTGTGTTGTACTGATATTTATGAGCGCGTTTGTTATTATGGTAGTGCGGACGTGTGTGGATATTTGTGGATAAATTCATGTATTAGTGACGTTAGTGGTGTCAATGACGCTGGTGGTGTTAGTGGTTCAATATGATGGTGATGGTAGGGGATGGTGGTAGTAAGTGGTGGGGGGGGGGTAGTAGAAGGATGTGGTATTGTGGTAATGTTTGTGATGGTGGTGATGGTAATGGTGGTGTGGCTGGTAGTAGGAGGTAGTGGTAGTAACTAATGGTGGTGCTTATGGTAGTAGTAAGTAACGACAACAAACACATCACTGTCCACAGGTAACCTCTACCTCACCTGAACCTACACTAATTGATTACCCAAAACAGGAAATATTTGAAGAAAAAAACACGAAATGAAGGTGACAATAAACAAAGCGTTAAACCTAGCATAACCTAACCTATTAGATGTCACGGAGGAATTTAATATATATATGAGCGAATTAGATCCTGCCACCAGCCTCAGTACCGACACACTAATTATAATTTGACAGTAAAAACATTTCATATGCACACACACATATTACTTTATGTAGGAGCAATTTGGTGAATTTTTATTACTGAGGTTGTAACAAAGTATTTCTCATAGCACGTGTACTAAGCTTCTCTCTTTGTCCGTCTGTCTGCCTGTCTTTCTGTCTGTCAAGTTTTACACTAGCTGCTGCCCCTGTACTTTGGACATGAGAGAGAGAGAGAGAGAGAGAGAGAGAGTTGTAGATAATCCTTACTGCAATGGTGGATTTATTAGGCTGTGTTCATTTAGGCTGAAATTACTGGAAGATAAGAAGGATTTTCACACATTTACCCATACCTGTATAGCATGTTTTAAGAGCAGGGAGAGAGAGAGGGGTGGATAGATGGGGTGGAAATAGAGAGAGTTTTGAAGGAATATTATAGGTGTAGTGTCTTTACAATTTTGTGTTAGACATTATGACACAGCGGACGAAGGTTTTTGACAACGTTACCGAGACAACAAGAGTCGCAGTGTTCATTTTGTAATTCATCGGACCCATCCATAGATACTTCTTAGTTGTGTGTACATGAAGTTCGTCACTAACAGACATACAACATTTGAACGAAATTCTCAGACACAGGAAACCTTCAAAGTTAATTCTGTAAAAATTTAAGAATTTTTATAGACATGCCAGTACAGTCGCGGACAAAAGTTCCTGGAACTGATCTAAAGTAATATGGAGATTGAATCTGTGAACTTTTGAGTCAGAAGCTTCATAAACAAGCTGTTTTTATGCACTTTTATTTCATCAGTTTCAGTTCCTGGTATAGTCTCAATATATTCGTTCGTACCCTGATCTAATCTTTCCCTGATACTTCCCGTGATATCTTACACTCTGCATCCCAACTATCTCTCACTGTTCAAAAGCTCTCTCTCTCTCTCTCCGAATATTTTCACTTCACTTTTTTGTCTGTCCATTCAGTTTTCCTCCTTTATCTTCGTCTCTTCCTCTCACATCTTTATCACCCCATCAACCACTTCCTTCATTTGTCTTATCTGCTCGGTTTTTCTTTCATTTCTCCCCTACACTTATCTTCTCAATCTTTATCCTCCTGTTTTTGTTATCCTTCTTCTTCTTTCCTGATATTTGCTTCCACTGTCATTCTTCTTCACCCGTTACTTCTCCTTCATTCCACCTACCACCACTACCACCACCACCACTACCACGTATCACCACCACTACCACCTGCCATCAAAACAACCCTATCTTATCACCACCACCTATCACCACAATCACCCTATTCTACCACCACCACCACCACCACGTATCACCACCACTACCACCTGCCATCAAAACAACCCTATCTTATCATCACCACCACCTATCACCACAATCACCCTATTCTACCAACATCACCACCACTACCACCTGCCATCAAAACAACCCTATCTTATCATCACCACCACCTATCACCACAATCACCCTATTCTACCAACATCACCACCACCACGTATCACCACCACTACCACCTGCCATCAAAACAACCCTATCTTATCATCACCACCTATCACCACAATCACCCTCTTCTACCAACATCACCACCACCACGTATCACCACCACTACCACCTGCCATCAAAACAGCCCTATCTTATCATCACCATCACCTATCACCACAATCACCCTATGCTACCACCACCACCACCCACTTCTCACCACTAGCACCTAAAACCACCTTCACCAATTGCCACTACCACTCAGGAATAAATCTTAACGAAAGAACTTATAACAGTGATGATGTGTTAATGAAATTCTTCAATGAAAACGATAATTGGAAACAAAGTAAAAATGCTCGGCCGATCTAACATCATCAGCTCAGACATGATTACGTCAGGTGCGGTAGCCTTTAACACGCTTTACCTGGAGCCAGTTGCTCACTTTACAAATAACGCGTCGTTTACTATAATAACCAAATGGTACTTAGGTTAGGTTAGGCTAGGTTAGGTTAGGTATGATCACATTCAAATATTAATTTACATGATTATCTACATGATCGTCCCTAATCGACAAACCAATTTGACTCCTCGAAAACAAAGAAAGCTATTGTTCTCGCGCGTGCGCGCGCGTGTGTGTGTGTGTGTGTGTGTGTGTGTGTGTAGACACTCCCAGAATCGGTGCTGCAGTACGACCATCAAATCGTGTGTTAAGACGGGTCACCGCAGGAGTGAGGTGGTCTTCCTCAAGTTGACGATGAAATTGGTTCTTAACTGGAGGGGAAAAGGTTACCTGTAGCAAATGATGCAATCTCACACCTGGTGCCGCCCTCATGTGGTGAGTAGTAGGAAGCGAGAGATAAGAGAGAGGGAGAGAAAAGTATAAAAGGGAGATAGATAGATATAGGGACAGAAAAGTTGGAATTGGTGTAATGGCGTCTCTCACAGTGTGTGGTGGTGATGGTGGTAGTGGTGCAGAAGAACGAAGATGTCTGGTGGACTCCTAGTAATGTTGTGTGTGTGTGTGTGTGTGTGTGTTTCTCACCTATGTACCAGAAGACGAAGTACACGAATGATCTACCAGTAACATCTTTCATTCTCGTGATTTATTTGTGCCTTTGTCAAGTCAAACAAACGCTGGACGGTTCTCAGGCCAACACATACATATTGCAAACACACACACAGCCGCGTTCATATCCACATACTCGAAACAAAACTAACATACACAGATTCGGTTCGCTTGAGTTCTGTGTTGTCTAAAATTGTTTTATTTTTCAGTGGAGACAGTCACCCAGTGTTCACTCAGTGGAGGCAGTCACCCAGTGTTCACTCAGTGGAGGCAGTCACCCAGTGTTCACTCAGTTTAGACAGTCACCCAGTGTTCACTCAGTGTAGACAGTCACCCAGTGTTCACTCAGTGGAGGCAGTCACCCAGTGTTCACTCAGTGGAGGCAGTCACCCAGTGTTCACTCAGTTTAGACAGTCACCCAGTGTTCACTCAGTGTAGACAGTCACCCAGTGTTCACTCAGTGGAGCAGTCACCCAGTGTTCACTCAGTGTAGACAGTCACTCAGTGGAGGCAGTCACCCAGTGTTCACTCAGTGTAGACAGTCACTCAGTGGAGGCAGTCACCCAGTGTTCACTCAGTGTAGTGTTCACTCAGTCACTCAGAGACAGTCACCCAGTGTTCACTCAGTGGAGGCAGTCACCCAGTGTTCACTCAGTGTAGACAGTCACTCAGTGGAGGCAGTCACCCAGTGTTCACAATGCCTTTGTAAATGAGTTAACAAGGAAGTTTACACAGTCGTGAAATATATTACTGAATTAAAACATTGTTGAACGTGGAATGGCTCTTAGATAAAGGTGTTTAAACCTCTGGGATAAAACTAAGACAATAATTTTCTCAGGGGAGACGCATTGTAACCCGGACATAAACTTTAATGGAGGTCTGCATGGCTTATGTTATAGATTTACTTATGGACAAACTTTGCGAGTAATATGTTTACAATTCTTGAATACTAACAGCGTCAATTTTTGTGAGAATATTTCCCACACAACAAACTCTATAGTAATAAGAAACATGCCTGAATATAAAGCAGCTTTTTCCTCTCTCATCGCTTTACAAACAACGAAGAAACAGACAACTGCTAATAGACACTACTAAAGTCCATTACATTTCACTACTTAATGGTTAATGTAATATTTTAATACATTTTGACTTAATATCACTCTGTCCTTTCATCAACACGTTTATACTTCTTGATTCTCGAAACTCTTATTATCATTTGTTAATAATTTCTTCATTTTTGTTGCCATGGTTTCTCTTTCCTCACTTCTCCCTTCCACCCTCTGATCTGTGACGACTCTCTCTCTCTCTCTCTCTCTCTCTCTCTCTCCACATGATAACACCAGTATTCTCATAAAAACATATTGTATTCCCGGATCATATCGTTCAATAAACATGTATCTGGCTTGTGTAAACAATAGAAAATAAAAGTTTTAAAGGGAATGTTTTTTTTCGCGTTTGTATAATGCAAATTTCTTGTTTTCAATTTCTAGTTAAGCGCGCACTGTCCAGGAAATTTTAGTATAAAACATTTTCTGTTTGAAATGTAGATGACACTCTGTGTTAACGCTCATGGGAGCGTTATTGGTTCCTGCTGGATAATAAGACCTTTGTCGTTGACGCGATGAGTATAATTCGGTCAAAACCTGTTAAAGAACAATTCATATACTGTATAACAAATGCTGGTATATCAGGACACACAGTATGAATAGTACGATCAATATACAGTACATAACCTATTAACCACTTAAACATAACTCACATGTTACAACTATTGATACATCAGGACACAGTTTGTATAATATGATCAATATACAGCACATAACCTATTAACCTCTTAAACATAACTCACATGTTACAACTATTGATACATCAGGACACAGTTTGTATAATATGATCAATATACAGCACATAACCTATTAACCTCTTAAACATAACTCACATGTTACAACTGTTGATACATCAGGACACAGTTTGTATAATATGATCAATATACAGCACATAACCTATTAACCTCTTAAACATAACTCACATGTTACAACTGTTGATACATCAGGACACAGTTTGTATAATATGATCAATATACAGTACATAACCTATTAACCTCTTAAACATAACTCACATGTTACAACTGTTGATACATCAGGACACAGTTTGTATAATATGATCAATATACAGTACATAACCTATTAACCTCTTAAACATAACTCACATGTTACAACTGTTGATACATCAGGACACAGTTTGTATAATATGATCAATATACAGCACATAACCTATTAACCTCTTAAACATAACTCACATGTTACAACTGTTGATACATCAGGACACAGTTTGTATAATATGATCAATATACAGCACATAACCTATTAACCTCTTAAACATAACTCACATGTTACAACTGTTGATACATCAGGACACAGTTTGTATAATATGATCAATATACAGTACATAACCTATTAACCTCTTAAACATAACTCACATGTTACAACTGTTGATACATCAGGACACAGTTTGTATAATATGATCAATATACAGTACATAACCTATTAACCTCTTAAACATAACTCACATGTTACAACTGTTGATACATCAGGACACAGTTTGTATAATATGATCAATATACAGTACATAACCTATTAACCACTTAAACATAACTCACATGTTACAACTGTTGATACATCAGGACACAGTTTGTATAATATGATCAATATACAGTACATAAATATACGTATTAAAGTTATTTAGAGTTTTTTAGAGGATTTAATAGTTCACAATCACACTCACGTTTTGAGGTCTAGGGTTTGACCAACGAGAACAAATATAATATCCTCTTGGTATATGTTGGTCGAACGATAGATGTTGTCTCTACGGTAGGAGGCGATAGACTATCCTTCAGGCAGTCATACAGCTGCGTGGCCGTCGGTCATTTAAACACCTCAGCAAATTCGTTGTCAACACTATGTCTCTCCTCTCACCCTCTCTCTCTCTCTCTCTCGTCTAGTTTATCTTACTGTGGCTATACCTCTCTTTCTCTGTCTCTTCTAGTTTATCTTACTGTGGCGGTAACACTATGCATTACAAGAGTGAGGAAGAATACTTATCATAAGTTGTGTTGGTCGCTGGCAGATTACACACCTGTGGCCACGTCAACAAAGAACCTACAGTACAGAGTAATTTAGTTTTGTTGTTGAATGTATCTTAGTAATTATCATCCAGCTACCCATTGCATCTCGAACTCGACCAGGGAAAAAATCAAGCAAATAATGTTTATGAAAATTGGCAAAATATTAGAATAAAGATCATATTCACTCCAAAAAAATTAATTACCGGTAAAAAATCTAGCCATACCACAAGCAGGCTGACACGACACGACACGACACGACACGACACAAGGCGACTCATGTTTTTAAAGGTAATCTATAACTAGGACACAAATGCTATACAAGTTTATTCAGCACACAGGGGCTTTAACATAAATCTTACTTATGGAGAATAAATTGTTTACA
>NW_024746902.1:0-35013 GCF_018991925.1 Homarus americanus
CTATTTCATTTTGGCGCATTTCATGTTGGTGTATTTCATGTTGGTGATCACCTGCCACCCACCAGAGACTTGGGAAGGTTAGAAATAGTATCATCTCTGTGTTTTATGACGTCTTCGAGGTTTATATCTTCACCTCACCTCCTGAACCACATCCTCAAGACGGACCATTTCTTACCCCTGGTCGTCTTCTTAGCTAATCAGGCTTATTTAATTCTTCTCTCACAGCGCTGCGCCCCCTGGCGAGAAACTCTCCCTCATTTCTTGTAACTTTTAGAGAAGGAAAGTTTATTCTCAACTGGTTCTACAGATGAAGCGTCACAACTTCTTGATATCTTTGCTCTGTGATTATAATACCAACGTGTCTGAGTCGTGTATTTGTTTATAAACTTAATGGAATAATATTTACCCAAGTTTAAGAGGCACTAAAGACATTATAAGGGCTGGATATTTCAAATTATTTGCATCTCTTGAATCACTTGAATCAGGAGTGAGAAAATGAAATTAAAACAAAAAAGAATTGTAAATGAATGAAATATCGAAATCCTTGAAAAAACAAAATTTCTTAAAACAGTAATGGACTAAGACAGCAGTGGAAGGTAAGGAGATTGGTGGAAAAGAAAGGAGAAGACCGAAGGAGGAAGGTAAAAGGAGGGAAGATGGAGGGGTAAAATAAAGGGGAAAGGAAGATGAAGGGGAAAGAAATGAATGGGGGAGATGGAAGGGAGGAAGAAGGGAGGGAAGATGAAGGGGTAAGATGGAGGAGAAAGACGATGAGGAGAAGAAGATGAAACAGAAGATGAAAGGTGGAAGATGAAAGGCAGGAAGCGACAGTGCAAAATAGATCGGCAAGAGACACAGTTGTACCAGAGGTGGTAAAAATATACACCAGGAAGGAATCAGGTGTGGCAATGTAATACACACACACACACACTCTCTCTCTCTCTCTCTCTCTCTCTCTCTCTCCATATTATGTTGCTCAGATTTCTCTCTCTTTTTCCAAAATACAAAACTCAACTTAATAAAGGCAACACATGTACTGTACTATGACTGCCAGTGTATTACAGCATCAACATTATTATATAAGAGTATATATTATACTTAAACCCCCCCCCCCCCCAGGTATCGCCGGGATGGTTAATCTTCAGGTGGGATACGCTGGGCGGCGAGGGGAGTGACAATCTACCTGTGTCATTAAGGTCTCTGTTACCTTTTCCTGGGGCGACACTTCAGGTGAGTTATTATATAAAAAAGAGACTCACTTTATACAATACATGAAAAAATAACACCATCATTTAACTTACATAAATTAACACACAATACAGTACTGAATGCCTAACTAGCTTAGCTCCCCCCACCCCAGCCTCCCTTGAGCGAGCAGGAGCGTGCTGTGTATGGCCACCACCCCAACCAATCACCTCGACTCAGCTAGGTGGACAGCCCACCTGCTATTACTCCCAACTACTTTACTTCCCGTTTCTATTCTTTCCTTCTCTCTTTCCTCTCCTCTCTCATGGCAAAGTCATTTCCCACTTTACTTCATCATCGTTACTCAGTAAGACAGCAGTAGACCATGACGCTTAACACTGTACCTGCCTGACTCTGGTGTTACCTGTACTGTGTTAATTGGCTTGAAGAACATACAACTCTAAAACGTGATATGAATTGTTAATTTTCATAGGAAGATGAACTAGACAAAAAACGACCTTTATAACTAAATGTCAGACCAAATACTGTCAAGAGGTGTGAACAGCTTCCATATGGAGAGGAGAGGATCTTTAATTGAAGTCTAATGTGTCACTTCACGCAATAACTCTGTGGGGTGGACACATCGACAACACAAGAGTGACCGACATATAAGCACTTCCGAGACAACGATAACTAATGACTTTTTTTGTTTGTCCTTTCAGAACAAAGTTCACTCCTGGGATTATCTCTCATAAACGAAGCATCACCAAGCACAAGCACCACACACCTGTATAGGCCTTCAGTATCGTCAACCAGCAACTGTCTATATGATAATAGTCCAGACAAAACCTTGCTTTTACTTTAACCAGGAAATAAACATCGACAGGTTTATTATAAATAATTATGACGACAGTAAGTTTTCAAGGTTCAAGTGTCCTTATTTCCTGCCAATGGTTCCAGGAAAACCTTAAAACTTACAATTAATAAATAATTAAAGATTTTTGTTTCTTGTATCTATATATATAAAACAAAGAAGTATGTATTTTTGTTTGTGTGTGTGTTTGTGTGTCCGCACGAGAATCTCGGAAACTACTATACCGATCTATAGTGATGATGGATGGTGTTATATGTAGTGATGATGGATGGTGTTATATGTAGTGATGATAGATGATGTTATATGTAGTGATGATGGATGGTGTTATATGTAGTGATGATGGATGATGTTATATGTAGTGATGATGGATGGTGTTATATGTAGTGATGATGGATGATGTTATATGTAGTGATGATGGATGGTGTTATATGTAGTGATGATGGATGATGTTATATGTAGTGATGATGGATGATGTTATATGTAGTGATGATGGGTGGTGTTATATGTAGTGATGATGGATGATGTTATATGTAGTGATGATGGGTGGTGTTATATGTAGTGATGATCTATCTTCTATCGATATAAAACCAAGAAGTATGTCTGTTTGTGTGTGTGTGTGTGTGTTTGCTTGTGTGTCCGCACGAGAATCTCGAAAACTACTCTACCGATCTGTAGTGATGATGGATAGTGTTATATGTAGTGATGATGGATGGTGTTATATGTAGTGATGATGGATGGTGTTATATGTAGTGATGATGGCTGGTGTTATATGTAGTGATGATGGATGATGCTATATGTGTTATAAGTGTTTAAATAACATGGTAGATATTACTGAGCCTTCATCAGGGGTTGGTGCCTCCCTCCAAGTTCCCAGAGGTACAACTATTGGTGACATTTTCTTATTCGATGGCAGCAGTTGAGTTAGATTCATTGGTTGGGAGGTAGAGACAGAGTGTAAGTAGCTGTGGAAGTTTCGCGCTCCCTGATGTCGCCCAAAGTGTCATAATTGAAGGTAACTGACTTGGCAACGGTAGTGCGTACGTTGGTCTTCTTAAGGATAGAGGCGGGTTGTTGGTCGGCAACATTGGATAGAACAATGAACTCAGCAGCTTGGCGGTCAAGGTTGTTCAAGGTACCATGGGCACTGTAGTAGTTAACTTCCAGCTTGTTAGTTGATTTTCGGCTGCGGCCAATGCTGTCACCATCCAATCGTCCAACAGCCTTATCACAGGAGGCTTCGTCAAAGTATCGGATGTATGCGAAGCCATAGTGTTCATTTTTGTTGTCTTTTGGGGGCATCACAAATAGGTCGATCTGTCCACATTCCTCAAACAATGGTCGAATCTGCTTAGGGGCCACACCAGGGTAGATGTTTGTTGCAACCACCACAAAGCTGGTGTCGAAGTCTACAACGAAATCCTTGCAAGCCTTCACCTCCACCTCAGACACCTTCAATACAGTGCGTCGGAACACCATTGTGATGTACTGACACTAACAGCTCTCTCACTGAGGTCAAATCAAAATTTGACCATACAGAAAGAATTACGGTTTAATAAGGTTGGAATTTAAAGAAATTGACAACAAAATGAAGCGCTGTTTATCACTATAGTAAAGAGGGATGGTGTTTGTAAAGATGATGGATGGTGTTATAATATGTAGTGATGATGGATGGTGTTATATGTAGTGATGAAGGATGGCGTTATATGTAGTGATGATGGATGGTGTTATATGTAGTGTTGATAGGAGGGTAATATATGTAGTGATGATGGATGGTGTTATATGTAGTGATGATGAATGACATTATATGTAGTGATGATAGGATGGTTCTATATGTAGTGATGATGGATGGTTTTATATGTAGTGATGATGGATGGTGTTATATGTAGTGATGATGCATGATGTTATATGTAGTGATGATGGGTGGTGTTATATGTAGTGATGCTGGATGGTGTCATATGTAGTGATGATGCATGATGTTATATGTAGTGAATATGGGTGGTGTTATATGTAGTGATGCTGGATGGTGTCATATGTAGTGATGATGGATGGAGTTATATGTAGTGATGATGGATGATATTATATGTAGTGATGATGGTTGGTGTTATATGTAGTGATGTTGGATGGTGTTATATGTCGTGATGGATGGTTCTATATGTAGTGATGGTGGATGGTGTTATATGTAGTGATGATGGATGTTGTTATATGTAGTGATGAAGGATGGTGTTAGTGAAGATTGTGAAGTGAGATGTGGTGAAGATTGTGAAGTGAGATGTAGTGAAGATTGTGAAGTGAGATGTAGTGAAGATTATGAAGTGAGATGTAGTGAAGATTGTGAAGTGAGATATAGTGAAGATTGTGAAGTGAGATGTAGTGAAGATTGTGAAGTGAGATGTAGTGAAGACTGTGAAATAAGATGTAGTGAAGATTATGAAGTGAGATGTAGTGAAGATTGTGAAGTGAGATATAGTGAAGATTGTGAAGTGAGATGTAGTGAAGATTGTGAAATAAGATGTAGTGAAGATTATGAAGTGAGATGTAGTGAGGATTGTGAAGTGAGATGTAGTGAAGATTGTGAAGTGAGATGTAGTGAAGATTGTGAAGTGAGATGTAGTGAAAATTGTGAAGTGAGATGTAGTGAAGATTGAGAAGTGAGATGTGGTGAAGATTGTGAAGTGACATGTAGTGAAGATTGTGAAGTGAGATGTAGTGAAGATTGTAAAGTGAGATGTAGTTTAGATTGTGAAGTGAGATGTAGTGAAGATTGTGAAGTAAGATGTGGTAAAGATTGTGAAGTGAGATATAGTGAAGATTGTGAAGTGAGATATGGGGAAGATTGTGAAGTGAGATGTAGTGAAGATTGTGAAGTGAGATATAGTGAAGATTGTGATGTAAGATTATAAAGTAAACTGTAGTAATTGAGGTTAAACGAACGCTGGTTATTCTGTAGTGTATCCGTGCCTTGTTAACGTGCAACCAACATGGCGGTGGTTCTCAATATAGATACGTTATTTTGCCGGGAATTTCTTTCAAAACAAAATATGAATCAACCATATTTAGCCTAAATTAACCTAGCGGCTTTATTATATATTCTAAGATGTTTAAGTTGATAGATCAGATCAGGTTAGGTTAAGTTAGGTTGGGTTAGGTTAGGTTAGTTTTGTTTTTTTAATTTTGCCACTTAGAGGCTAGTTTATTGTGCCCCCCATACTCATCCTGTGAGCGGTAGTGCAAAGAGATTACAAAGTGGTGTTAGATGAGGTAGGTGGTTAAGTTACGTTTCAATAGGTTAGGTTAGATTACGTCAGGTTGGGATAAGTTAGGTTAGGTAGGTAATAAGTAGATAGGTTACGGTCGGTAGGTGGGAAAGTTAGGTTTGGTTAGGTTAGCTTATGCCAGACAGGGAGGTTAGGTTAGATTATGTCGGGTTAGGTAAGATTATATCAGGTTAGGTTAGATTATGTCAGGTTAGGTCATATTACGTCAGGTTAGGTTAGATTATGTCAGGTTAGGTAAGTAGGTAGAGGTGGGTAAAAAAGGTTAGGTTAGGTCGGGAGGTTTTAGTGTAGGAGCTTAAGTAATCCCGTAAAAATTTCATGTTAATTTTTGACACCATACATCATAATAATCCTTATAAACTATGTTAAGGAACTGTGGTGTCATTTTTTCTGAACGGTTTATTATAAGTTTTATGCCACTAAAGAAGTTTTATCAAAGAGCGGCGTAATGAACCACAGACGTATTACCATTAAGTCCTAAGTAACTTAAAACATGACTAATAACTTATGAACATGTAGTATTATATGATTACAATTTAACAGTATATATTATGAATGCTGTTATAATATCTTAAGTGTGTTACAAACATGGCTGCTCATATATGCCATCCTGTCTCTGGCAAAGAAGAGATTGCAGTAAGTAAAATTATTTGCTAAAGACAAATACTGGAAATCAAACATATACATATTACCATTATCTGAAAAGCTTAGAACCACCGTTTTATATTTATTAAAAGTTTGTAGTGTTATACATCATGTGTATACAAGTCACAAGTTATTATTTACGACATTGCTTCAGTCCTCGTCATCAGAGTCTTCTGTGAACAACAGATTCCTTCACTTTGTTTAGGCATTTCTCATCATCTGTTTGACAGTTACACATCTCGGTGCATGTCATGCTATTCTTTCTGATTCTTTCTGTATGAACATGACAATGATCCACATTTCCTGATGCCACATCCACATTTAACAAGTTCTGTGATTGCTTCTGGAGCTGGTGGTTGGTTTGATATTACTAGTATGAAACAGTCATTGTCAATCTTCCAGCCATGCTCTAATTGTGAAAGCATTTCACTGTCTGCATCACAAGACCACAGAAGAGCTTGATACCTTCCTCTCCATATATGATACTTTAGAGTTGCTGCAGTCGCTGGTAGTTCTCCAGCTTCTGCCTGCGTTTTCTTGAAGAGATGCCATCTAAGTTTTGACAGTTTAGTGAAAGTCATTCGTGGACAGTAGAGCTTAAATACAAATTCCTCTAGACCAATATACATGTCTGCTGGAGGGCATTTGGTCTACTCAGCATCTTGAACGCATCTAGGACTTTTGTGTTAGATTTCATCAAAGTGCTCCAACATGCTTTCTTTCCTTTGCCAACAAATTTTCCAATGCAGTCAGATCCTGTGAAGGCATGGAAACCTGTAAGACTCTCTGCCCAATGTGTCGTCGCTCACCAGTTCCTGTTATCATACTTGTATTTTCTCCAAGTTGAGGCTGCTTTAATATGCCAAACACATCAGTGTCTGGTGACTTGATATGTACAGTGCTGCCCTTCTGTGATGCATATACTGTATGTCCTGCTTAAGTTCTATAACTTGTGATAGCAATTTGATGGTTGAAATCTTATTTGCTGCTTTCCACGACAGAAGATTAACCTTGAACATCTTTTCCCAGATGCTCAATGGACCAACAATACGTTTCTTGACAAAATTTTCATAATTTTGTCTTCCAACTTCATATGCACATAGATTGTCATATTTGGCATTTTCTGGCATTACAGCTCCAGTTACCAAGTTTATAAGAGCATCATTTTCCTGGGATTACAGTCACCAATAACATTGTGTAGCTTCTGTACATCAGCATATTGACGGCTGACAATAGCTGTAGAGAGCTCACGGTGTTCTGTTCTTTTGTAATGTTTATGAGTTTGATATTTTATGTAATGAACTTAATTTGAAAACCCAAATGGTAGTATATGATCTTTTATCACCTTAGACACTCTGTGCGTCATGCCTCTCAAGTGATTTTTTCCTCTCTTACTTCTCTGGACAAATACGACCTTTATCCCATCAGAAAAAATATCACCATATATTTTCTTAATCTACAGGTGCCAAGGTTTAAAATGACGGATGGTGTTAAAAATTAACCTGAAATTTTTACGTGACCACATATTGTCTTGTTGAGTTTCTGAGAGAACTTCACGGCTAAATAGCGCCTCTGTATTGATAGCCGGTACATGTCGTAATATCCACCGCTCATAGTTAAATCTTTATGTCCGTTTATTTTGTCCTAATTTAAGTATCAAAGAGTGTTTTCATTTTTAAGTATCTTAAGTATCTTTTTTCCTCACTCTTAAGTATCTAAGTATGATTTTTTTTCATTTTTAAGTAACTAACCATATTTTTGTTTTCATTATAAAATGTGATTGATATAGACAACAGAAGTAAATATCAGCTGGAGGTCATAAACGAAGCTGATGTGAAGTATTTTGACTCACTGTTCCCACGAACTAATTGCTTCACTGGTTTATACCGAAGAAATAAAACCGTCAACGAACCATCCGATTCTAATGTGTCTTAGGCAATACAGGGTGTTTAGGCGTCACTCTGATACCAAGAATGACTTTGTGTACTGTGGTGAAGCTGAGGGTAGGATAGGGTTGGGTTGGGTTGGGATGGGTTGGGATGGGTGAGGATTACGCATGTGTGGGTATATTCTGTTGCATTTTATAGGTATCTTGCGTCTTTCTCATTATTCCTTCTTTATCATGAGTATCTGTGCCTATTAATACACCACCTCGCAGGATAGTGGAAGAGGAATGGATAGTAACGAGATAATATTCTTCTTACACATACCTTAGCTTGATTACAGGTAACACCAGGTAGAAGTTACAAGTTTTCCTCGACTTGGCTGATTCAACTGTAAGACTTGCTTTATTTATCATTATTAAAATCCTCCACCTGTAAGACCCTCCACTTGTAAGACCCTCCACCTGTAAGACCCTCCACCTGTAAGACCCTCCACCTGTAAGACCTTCCACCTGTAAGACCCTCCACCTGTAAGACCCTCCACTTGTAAGACTCTCCACCTGTAAGACCCTCCACTTGTAAGACTCTCCACCTGTAAGACCCTCCACCTGTAAGACCCTCCACCTGTAAGACCCTCCACTTGTTAAGACCTCCACCTGTAAGACCCTCCCCTTGTAAGACTCTCCACCTGTAAGACCTCCACCTGTAAGACCCTCCACTTGTAAGACTCTCCACCTGTAAGACCTCCACCTGTAAGACTCTCCACTTGTAAGACCCTCCACCTGTAAGACCTCCACCTGTAAGACCTTCCACTTGTAAGACCTCCACCTGTAAGACCCTCCACTTGTAAGACTCTCCACCTGTAAGACCCTCCAATTGTAAGACTCTCCACTTGTAAGACCCTCCACCTGTAAGACCTCCACCTGTAAGACCTTCCACTTGTAAGACCTCCACCTGTAAGACCCTCCACTTGTAAGACCTCCACCTGTAAGACTCTCCACCTGTAAGACCCACTCACTTGTAAGACCCTCCACCTGTAAGACTCTCCACCTGTAAGACCCACTCCACCTGTGGGCCTCCACCTGTGGGCGCTCTCCACACCTGTAAGACCCTCACTTGTAAGACCTCCACCTGTAAGACTCTCCACCTGTAAGACCCTCCACTTGTAGACTCTCCACCTGTAAGACCCTCCCACCTGTAAGACCCTCCTGCCTGTAAGACCCTCCACTTGTAAGACCTCACCTGTAAGACCCTCACTTGTAAGACCTCCACCTGTAAGACTCTCCCACCTGTAAGACCTCCACTTGTAAGACCCTCCCACTTGTAAGACCTCCCACCTGCCAAGACTCTCCCACCTGTAAGACCCTCCACTTGTAAGACTCTCCACCTGTAAGACCCTCCACTTGTAAGACCCTCCACCTGTAAGACCCTCCACTTGTAAGACTCTCCACCTGTAAGACCATCCACTTGTAAGACCCTCCACCTGTAAGACCCTCCACTTGTAAGACTCTCCACCTGTAAGACCCTCCACTTGTAAGACTCTCCACCTGTAAGACCCTCCACTTGTAAGACTCTCCACCTGTAAGACCATCCACTTGTAAGACTCTCCACCTGTAAGACCATCCACTTGTAAGACCCTCCACCTGTAAGACCCTCCACTTGTAAGACTCTCCACCTGTAAGACCATCCACTTGTAAGACCCTCCACCTGTAAGACCCTCCACTTGTAAGACTCTCCACTTGTAAAACCCTTTAGGGATTTGAAATACCTTCTCGTCTTGGCTCCACTAGTACTGTACACACCCTCTCTAGCCTTAGTTTACAGTAATGTTGAAGTATATAATGAAGACTCACAGCTCATGGGTTAGAAAAACAAAAGATGCTTGTTTTATTTATTTATTTATTTATTTATATATTTATAGTTTATTTTAGAATCCCCGAAAGTTAGAACAAAATGGCTGACGGGACTCACAAGCGGGCGGTGTTTACAGTATGGACCAAGAATAAAAAATAAATGAAAAATAAAATAAATAAATCGTAAATTGGTGCATTGTTTCTCCAGGGGTAATTATAGAAGTACAAATGTTCTCCAGCAGTGGGTAACGATCATAGTCACGTATAGAGCTTCCGACGCAGGTAGATTGATATAGATGCATTACCTTGAGTTAGTGGGTTACAGGGGGCTTCTTACACGATAATATTAAAGGTGTTTTTTCCTTCTGTTTGTGGCACTTGAGGTGTTTAGGTTAGGTTTAATTAAAATGGTTTAGTTATAATAGTTATATTACGATAAGTTAAGTTGAATTTAGAACTTTTGATTTATATATATCGTGTTTTAGATGGATTTGTTAGCTAATAAGTTTAATTTGGATAAGTTTAGTTTAATTTAGATCATTTGATTTTACAAGGTCGTATTATAATGACTGGGAACCATATAGAAACCTGTTAGAAGTAAATATTTCTACGGCAGTGAATGAGTAGGTCAATAAGTGGTGTATAGAGCTGCTGACGCAACTTAAACGGTATATACTGTACATTATATGTTATCAGAGCTTTCCTGTTGTACGTAACCGCCTCCGTCAAAGTGTCTTAGTGGCTCATGTGAAGATTAGCCTCTAGTTTATTTAACCTCAAGATTAACTACACTGGCACTGACTGAACTGACCTGACCTGACCTGACCTACCCTAACCTAACCTAACCTAACATAATCTAACCTAACATAATCTAACCTAACTTAACTTCCCAGGTAGCGTTAGGTTAATCATTAGTTGAAATAAGCTGGGAGGGTTAATCTTCAGGTAATCTATCTTAATTAACAAATTTGGTCAGGTGAGGCCTTCCTTACCTTACTCGAGAGCAGGAGGAGGAGGACTTGCTAACGTCTACAGATCATCGTCAACCAAGGCAGATATTGAATACCTTTTGTTTACCTTCGTGGCTTAAGAACACATCTTAACACCATAAGACTATTCGCCTCAATGCAATAATACAGTAATTGATTATTGTATTCTAATAAAATTTACGGTGTATCTTTTGAACCAGATTTATTGTTTGACTTTTGTGAATGAGAAACTGGTTGAGGTGTATTGTGGTAAACATCCTTAAGAGCAGCTCTGTGTGTTCTTACGACCTCAAAGTAACACAAAAGGTAGCCAATATCTACCCTTGGTCAGTCACTTTATGTAGATGTCAATTGTGTCATTTTTCTAGACTTAGTGCCCCCTGGAGGAGAAAGTAAATACAATGTTGATTTATTTTGGTCACAACACACGCTAGTAGATTATTTTTTCCTATTTAACTAAATAATTAACACTATATAGCTAACTAATTATATGACTCAAAGATGGTAACCAATATGGCGTCGATATTGTTCACATACTCTATGATAAATAGATGTATTGTCTGTTTAATTTTAGGGAAGAATTTAATTTATAAACTTTTGAGAATCTGGATACAGGAGTTTTGTCTTTGCGCGTGTGTGTGTGTGTGTGTGGTGATGATGATGATGACGGATACTTTCCTCTGCAGTGAAAAAAATATCTTGACATTGCAAAGTTTAACTGTAAGCCGAAGGAACGTTTGTAATGTGACTTATTATGTGAAATTGTAACTTGAAATTCTTTGTGAAAAAATATTTCCCTATAAAGTTTGGCAGTAAATTAAGTATTACATCAAGGTGTAACTTGTAGTTCCTTGTGGAGTAATTACCTATGTGGACGATACAGCTACTCGAGGGTGTAAGACCTAGAGTAGAAAGTCTTAAGACCTTACCTGAGGTTGAAAGACTCTTATAATGGAACGTCTTAGGTATTGAAACTTTAATTACAGTAAATAAAATATAATCTACCTAAACATTCCTTCACCTGGCGTCAACTAATGATACAGGTGGCGTAACAGCTCTT
This sequence comes from Homarus americanus, assembly GCF_018991925.1. Taxonomy (NCBI): domain Eukaryota; kingdom Metazoa; phylum Arthropoda; class Malacostraca; order Decapoda; family Nephropidae; genus Homarus; species Homarus americanus. The sequence continues at coordinate 11,765 of NW_024746902.1, forward strand.
TAAAATTCCTCCGTTTGATATAATAATGACCACACATGAACTTATAATGTGCAATATCTTGATAACACATTAGCTGCAACATTACACATAGTCCAGTGTATGTGTAGTGAGGGACATCTACCTAAATGAGTTACAGAATGTGGAGTTGAGGCAAAAAAATGTTGGGACATGTTTGAGATCATCAGTTGAGCCAAACGTTTATACTCAATATTGTTTTAATGGTATTTTAGAGCGACCGAAAAATGTAAACAAAATGGCCGGCTAGGCTCGGGGGATCCACGAGTCCTCTTATAAAGGATCGACAATAAATGAAAACAAATCAGATTAATTTAAACACATTTCCAAGAGTATTAGATCCTGTAAAGAGAGAAAATTAATACTTGATATTTGTAGAAGCTTTTTTTTTCGTCGTTTTCGTCTTGGTTAAAACAATTGTGGTGGTGTTACCTGTTCCAAACGGTAGACATCAAGGAAATGGATCAAGACCTTAATACTCAAAGGTACACATGATGATTTGTTCCCAAGTCCGAGGATTTACTTCACAAAACAGATTAACTTTAGGACACAATGATGGCGAACAAAATAACATCAACATTGCGTACAGTACATATCTTGCTTTGACTCTTAACTCTTGTAATTTTTCGTAATGTTAGTGAATGAAATTGAGATTCTGGGCATATTTTCCTGTTTTTCTTTCTAATCAAGTGTAAAGGAAGATGTACTGTTTATTGATGGATTTGGTGATGTCTTAATAGTGTATTAGTGTGTTAATATTACACAGGTTTGGTATAGTGGTGACGGTAATGTAGTGTAGTAAGATTTTAACACATGGAGGTGAATTTGTCTTTTATGTTGAGGATTTAAGAACATAAGAACATAAGAAAATAAGGAGTCTGCAATGGGCCGGTTGGCCTGTGCATGGCAGCTCCTGTCGAGAGTTACTACCACTCTCTATCATCCATGAATATATCTAGCCTCCCTTTGAAAGTTTCCAGAGTTCCCGCACTTACTACAAAGTTGCTAAGCTTGTTCCACTCGTCCACCACCCTATTTGTGAACCAGTTTCTTCCTATCTCCCTCCTAAACCTAAACTTATCCAACTTGAATCCGTTGCTACGAGTCCTATCCTGCTCGGATATTATAAGAACTTTATCTATATCCCCTTTATTGATTCCTTTCACCCACTTAAATACTTCTATCATATCTCCCCGCACTCTTCGTCTTTCTAGGGAATGCAAGTTAAGTTTCTGTTACCTATCCTGATATGGAAGGTTTCTAAGTCCCGGAATCATTTTTGTCATTCTTCGCTGCACCGACTCTAGTGAATTTATATCCATTCTATAATAGGGGCACCAGAACTGAACCGCATAATCGAGGTGCGGCCTGATTTGTTAAAGGGAAGATCTGGTGGACGGGGATAATTGTCTGGTTGTGATGGACACGGCTCACCTAGCCTAACCCAATCTAACCTAACCCGACCCAACCTAACCCAACCCAACCTAACCTAACCCCTATATATATGTGAGATAAGGTTCTGATTCAAGAACAAGATGCACAAGTTCGAATCCAAATTGAGCTGTAGGGTTTGTTGACTAATTCGGGGCTTCACATTCATAAAACTCTCAAATGGGATACGACTAAACCCGAAGCCCCATCTTCCGTCGGTCTGTCGTCGGTGTCAGGTCAAAGTTCAGTTTGTAGTTCACCTCCTGTGATATGTGTCATTTATCGAAACGAAACAAGAGGTTAACGTGAAAACAAAACCTCGAAGCAACACGTATAAACAGGGTCGAGTTTTCATCGGATTTTACGTCATAAAATTTTCCAGAAAACTTAAACATGACATAGGAATAAAGAAAGGAATATATAAGAAATTAAAGGGAGGGGAGGAGCAGCTCAGAAACAGGTATAATGAACTATCTAGGAATGTTAAGAAAAATGTAAGGAAAGCAAAGAGAGACTATGAAATCAAAATAGCAAGAGAATCCAAGGCGAATCCCAAGGGATTTTTCCAGGTATATAGGACAAAGGTCAAGGACAAAGTTGGGCCTTTAAAGTCAGGGAGGGGAGAATTGATAAATGGCAGTGAAGACATGAGCAAAGCATTGAACAGCTACTTCTTATCAGTTTTCACAGAAGAAATTTGCGATGAAATTCCGGAGGTGGAACTGATATTTAAGGGAAAGGAAGAAGAGAAATTAAAGAATATCACCATCAGAAAAGAGGATGTTCTTAAGAAGATAAATAAACTAAAGAACACAAAATCCCCAGGGCCGGATGAAATTTTTCCTCGAGTCTTAAAAGAGTGTAGGGAACAGATTAGCGGACCCCTCGTAAATTTATTTACAAAATCATTAGACACTGGAGTTGTGCCAGAGTTGTGGAAACAGGCGAATGTAGTACCCATATTTAAAAAGGGAGACAGAGCATCAGCGTCAAATTACCGGCCGATCAGTTTGACGTCAGTAGTGGGGAAATTTCTTGAATCAATTATAGCAGATAGCATCCGATCGCATCTAGAGAAAAGCAAATTAATCTACGACTCTCAGCATGGGTTTACAAAGGGAAAATCTTGTCTAACAAACCTGCGAACGTTTTTTAGGAAAGTCTTCGAGGTAGTAGATAATGACGAAAATTGCGATGTTATTTACTTAGACTTTAGCAAAGCATTTGACAGAGTACCGCATCAGAGGCTTCTGAGAAAAATTAAGGCTCATGGTATCGAAGGGAAAGTTTTAAATTGGATAAAATCATGGCTCACCGATAGAACGCAGAGGGTCAGCGTAGATGGTGTTAAATCTGAGTGGGGCCGTGTAACCAGTGGGGTTCCCCAGGGGTCAGTACTAGGCCCACTCTTGTTCATAATCTACATAAACGATTTAGATACTGGGATCAGCAGTGACATAAGCAAGTTTGCGGATGACACCAAAATAGGGCGGCAAATTAATTCAGGGCAGGATGCAAATGCATTACAGGAGGATCTAAATAAACTGCAGGGGTGGTCTGAAAAATGGCAAATGAAATTCAACACCAGCAAGTGCAGCGTACTTAATATTGGAAGAACAAATACTTATAATGTATACAGCCTTAACAACATCAACCTAGAGAAGTCGACTTGTGAAAGAGACCTAGGGGTACTTGTAAGCCCGGACCTACGGCCTAGAAAACAGTGCGTTAATGTTCGAAATAAGGCAAACAGAGTATTGGGTTTTATATCTAGAAGTGTAAGTAACAAGAGTGCAGAGGTCTTATTGCAACTATATCTTGCGCTAGTTAGGCCGCACCTCGATTATGCGGTTCAGTTCTGGTGCCCCTATTATAGAATGGATATAAATTCACTAGAGTCGGTGCAGCGAAGAATGACAAAAATGATTCAGGGACTTAGAAACCTTCCATATCAGGATAGGTTAAAGAAACTTAACTTGCATTCCCTAGAAAGACGAAGAGTGCGGGGAGATATGATAGAAGTATTTAAGTGGGTGAGAGGATTCAATAAAGGGGATATAGATAAAGTTCTTATAATATCCGAGCAGGATAGGACTCGGAGCAACGGATTCAAGTTGGATAAGTTTAGGTTTAGGAGGGAGATAGGAAGAAACTGGTTCACAAATAGGGTGGTGGACGAGTGGAACAAGCTTAGCAACTTTGTAGTAAGTGCGGGAACTCTGGAAAGTTTCAAAAGGAGGCTAGATAGATTCATGGATGATAGAGAGTGGTAGTAACTCTCGACAGGAGCTGCCATGCACAGGCCAACCGGCCTATTGCAGACTCCTTATTTTCTTATGTTCTTATGTTCTTATCTTGAGAGAGAGAGAGAGAGAGAGAGAGAGAGAGAGAGAGAGAGAGAGATTCCTATGCTGAAATTAACACTACAATTTTATACTGTAATTGAGATAAATGCAGGTAAGGTTGGCGTATGGAATTATTGAAGAACGATCACAGAAATGTTTTACCTGTTTCCTGTGATGTAAGTCCAAAATGGTGTTAATTGTCATGGGTTTATACGTCCAAAATGTTCTTCATATCGTAGGGTTTTACATCCAAATATGCCATCCAAGTCCATATGTCCATTCATTCAGTTAGCTGTTTATCCATCCACCGATTCACCCACCTACCCATCTATCCTCCCATTCAGTCTCCCATCCATCCATCCATCCATCCATCCATCCATCCTTCCATCCATCACACGAGGAATAGAATGACCCACTTATAATTTTTCTCTTTCCTGCTGCACTAAGGATCAACCACCCAGAGTGGTATGGCTACCCTGAGTAAGTACAATCTGTATTCCTCCTTTACTCTATTGTGGGTGTAGGTGGTGGGTAGTGTGTGTTTGTGGGTGTAGAACGTGGATAGTAGGTTTGTTTGTGGGTGTAGGGCGTGGATAGTAGGTTTGTTTGTGGGTGTAGGGCGTGGATAGTAGGTTTGTTTGTGGGTGTAGGGCGTGGATAGTAGGTTTCTTTGTGGGTGTAGGGCGTGGATAGTAGGTTTGTTTATGGGTTTGGGGCGTGGATAGTAGGTTTGTTTGTGGGTGTTGGGCGTGGATAGTAGGTTTGTTTGTGAGGGTAGGGCGTGGATAGTAGATTTGTTTGTGGATGTAGAGCGTGGATAGTAGGTTTGTTTGTGGGTGTAGAGCGTGGATAGTAGGTTTGTTTGTGGGTGTAGGGCGTGGATAGTAGGTTTGTTTGTGGGTGTAGGGCGTGGATAGTAGGTTTGTTTGTGGGTGTAGGGAGTGGATAGTAGGTTTGTTTGTGGGTGTAGGGCGTGGATAGTAGGTTTGTTTGTGGGTGTAGGGCGTGGATGAGTAGGTTTGTTTGTGGGTGTAGGGCGTGGATAGTAGGTTTGTTTGTGGGTGTAGGGCGTGGATGGTAGGTTTGTTTTTGGGTGTAGAGGCGTGGATAGTAGGATTTGTTTGTGGAGTGTAGGGCGTGGATAGTAGGTTTGTTTGTGGGTGTAGGGCGTGGATAGTAGGTTTGTTTGTGGGTGTAGGGAGTGGATAGTAGGTTTGTTTGTTGGTGTGGGGCGTGGATAGTAGGTTTGTTTGTGGTCCTTAGGGCGTGGATAGTACACGTTTGTAGATTGTAGGGCGTGGATAGTAGGTTGTTTGTGGGTGTGGGGCGTGGATAGTAGGTATGTTTGTGGGTGTAGGGCGTGGATAGTAGGTATGTTTGTGGGTGTAGGGCGTGGATAGTAGGTTTGTTTGTGGGTGTGGGGCGTGGATAGTAGGTTTGTTTGTGGGTGTGGGGCGTGGATAGTAGGTTTGTTTGTGGGTGTGGGGCGTGGAGAGTAGGTGTGTTTGTGGGTGTAGAGCGTGGATAGTAGGCATGTTTGTGGGTGTAGAGCGTGGATAGTAGGCATGTTTGTGGGTGTAGGGCGTGGATAGTAGGTATGTTTGTGGGTGTAGGGAGTGGATAGTAGGTTTGTTTGTGGGTGTTTGGGAGTGGATAGTAGGTATGTTTGTGTGTGTAGGGAGTGGATAGTAGGTATGTTTGTGGGTGTAGGGCGTGGATAGTAGGTTTGTTTGTGGGTGTAGGGCGTGGATAGTAGGTTTGTTTGTGGGTGTAGGGCGTGTGGATAGTAGGTATGTTTGTGGGTGTAGGGCGTGGATAGTAGAGTTTGTTTGGTGGGTTGGGGGTAGTAGGTTTGTTTGTGGGTGTGGGGCGTGGATAGTCGGTTTGTTTGTGGGTGTGGGGCGTGGATAGTAGGTTTGTTTGTGGGTGTAGGGCGTGGATAGTAGGTTTGTTTGTGGGTGTAGGGCGTGGATAGTAGGTTTGTTTGTGGGTGTAGGGCGTGGATAGTAGGTATGTTTGTGGGTGTAGGGCATGGGTAGTAGGTTTGTTTGTGGGTGTAGGGCGTGGATAGTAGGTTTGTTTGTGGGTGTGGGGCGTGGATAGTGGAGTTTGTTTGTGGGTGTGGGGGCGTGGATGGTAGGTTTTGTTTGTGGGTGTTTGGGGTGGGATGAAATGCAGAGTATGTTTGTGGGTGTGGGGCGTGGATAGTAGGTGTGTTTGTGGGTGTAGAGCGTGTGGATAGTAGGTATGTTTGTGGGTGTTGGGCGTGGATAGTAGGTTTGTTTGTGGGTGTGGAGCGTGGATAGTAGGTTTGTTTGTGGGTGTGGGGCGTGGATAGTAGGTTTGTTTGTGGGTGTGGGGCGTGGATAGTAGGTTTGTTTGTGGGTGTAGGGCGTGGATAGTAGGTTTGTTTGTGGGTGTAGGGCATGGATAGTAGGTTTGTTTGTGGGTGTAGGGCGTGGATAGTAGGCTTGTTTGTGGGTGTAGGGCGTGGATAGTAGGTTTGTTTGTGGGTGTGGGGCGTGGATAGTAGGTTTGTTTGTGGGTGTAGATACATACATAGTTAAGAGGAATAAATCAAAATGGGAAGAAGATTAAGATAAATAAACTGATGATTAATGGTACAGGTGCGTTAATAAAATAGATATAAATAGATAAATACAGTAGATAGATAGATAGATAGATAGATAGATAGATAGATAGATACAGTAGATAGATAGATAGATGTATGATTTTGTATACCGCAAGAGTAACTAAATATTCCTGTACCTGTATTTTCTTTCAGTTACAAAATACACAGGATTATAAATATGAGTATGCACATCATGTGTTACAGTAAGTGGTAACATTTTGTAATACTCTTAAGTGATGAGGTAACAGAGGAAATAGACGGATACTAACGGAGAGTTTTTGTAGAATTAGACAGACATTCAGACAGTAAAACTTCTTCCGACAATACAAATTTTGACGGTGGAATTTATACACGAGAGTGTATGGATAATAATGATGAGCTGAATTATGACATCTACGTCTGATAATCCGTTGTTTAGAATGGATTATTATTATTTTTGTTGAGTTATTTAACAGTTTGAGAAAAGGTTTATTATGGTACTATGTCCTATTATCACACAAGGTCATAATTGAAGTAAACTAACCAATTATACTGTATTATTTTAGACAATATTCCCTGGACATGCTGGATAATATACCATCTACTTAAGGAGGTGATGTAGGTAAGGTAGATTGATATTTTAACATTAATTTACTCAGTTTTTTCTTAGTATCGGATTTTTTTTTTTTTTAGTTTTTTATTCTGACAATTTATAATGCAAGCAGCGTTCACATGTTGTCAACCGCCCTCAGGTGTACAAGGAGTTTGGACTGTAACCGTACCGTCAATAAGTGGCTGTAACTGTACCGTCAATAAGTGGCTGTAACTGCACCGTCAATAAGTGGCTGTAACTGTACCGTCAATAAGTGGCTCTGTATTCTGAACACGGGGGATCTCTACAGTATAACCTACGAGTATAACTGTGGTGAAAGAACTGCTTCCCCGCATTATGTTGAGGAAGATTCGTATACAAACTTTTTGCCGTGACTTCGTAATAAAAATCTTAGGGAAAATATATTGAATTTATTTTTAATGATTATTTATTTATTGTTGTCGTTGGTGTGTTTTTTTATACCGGGATGTGTGTTATGATGTTTGACTTAATTATATTCACGAAAATGGAGTCAAGACAAATGTTGGACACGATGATGTGAAGTAACACAGTAAATGATGTTGTTTGTGTTGCTGTGTTATTTATTTATTGTGTTTCTTATTCTTTTCTGTTTATTTTGTTTTATTTAGTTTTATTGTAGTAATTGTTATTCTTACTTATTTTCATTTTACTGTTTATTCGTTTTCTTATTTTCATTTTATTGTTCAATAATTTTCCATTCATTCTTATTTATTTATCTCGTTGGTGTATTTTATTTATTTGCTATTCTCTTAGGTATTTCACATTTACATTAATTAATCTTCAAATCATTGGTTGCTATTTTAATCATACTAGTTTAATGTTCACCTCAGCGGTCAACTGGCTTATGTCTAAACAATGTCTACCACTGTTTTAGCCAGACTTAGTTATGAGACTTGTAATTCAGTATCCATTACGTACCGTTTATCAGTGTAATTTGTGGTAATGGACTGCCCAATGTAATTATATATATTGTCTTACTGAAAAAAATGCGGTGTAACCAAGATTAAGTTTTATAGAGTTTGTATTTAAGGATTATTCTCCTATACTTCTCTTAGATTCTGAATATATTTTTGTTTCATTATTTCAGTGTATTGTAATGTGTAGTTAGTTACACTATAGATATATAATAATTGCTTTAAGTTTGGTTGGGAGTGTGGAAGGTGTTGTGGTGTGTGATGTACAGGTGTGTACAGGTGGTGGTTACACCTGACTTCGAGGCGGGTGTGTATAGGTGCCGGATACACCTATGGTTACAACACAGGTGTATCCGGCAGCAGTAGTAACAAAGGGGCTATATGGGCTCCGGCGGCCATGTCGTGACACCGGCCGGCAGAATCCCCCGGTGAAAAAGGGAAACAAGATGGCCGTCCCCCATTCTATATGTAAACAACTCGACCTGAAATGTTGCTTATTGGACATTTTTCTCATTAGGGAGTCGAACCCTGGTTTTGAGTTGGTGTTCAGCTACCGTGGCTGACGGCCATCACCTGTGATTCAACTGGTAGAATTAGGTGTAATAATAATAATAATAATAATAATAATAATAATAATAATTAACGGTTTATTGAAAGAGCTTGGCAGCCAGAAGGCTGAAAATATACAGTTACATATTTGGGGAATGGGTTTCGAATTACAAATAATATACAAGTAACATAAGTGATACAAATAAGATATATAATAACTAGATGGGGAAAAGCTCAAACTACAGTGCATTTCAACATAGTGACAGTGCAAGAAGTAGTATTTACTGGGAGTGAATACACTGGTTTATTACAAGTTATTGATAATTTTTACAATGGTTGGGACTGGGCTGTTCTTATAGCGATCAGTTCGTGCACTTATGGGCTGGATGCGGTTGTGGTGTCAAACAGCAATTCTCGGGCTAGGGATCTCAGGTGGTAGTAGGAGCCGGTGTCGAGGATGGTGTAGAAGCTTCTTACCAAATTTGCAGATGAGGTCGTGGTGATGGTCAGTGAGAGTCGAAAGGGTCAGTGTGTTGAGCGCTTCTTGATATGTGGAGTAGGAAGGGGAGAGAATAATCTTGCATGCCCTCTTTTGCACTTTTACTAGGTGGGCATCTTATCAAATGAACCCCTGTCCTAATGGGCCCTAGTCCTAATGGGCCCCAGTCCTATTGGGTCCCAGTTTTAATGGGCCCCAATTCTAATGGGTCACATTTCCAATGGTTCTCAGTCCTAATGAGCCTCAGTCCAAAGATTCCACAGGCCTAATGGTTCCAGTCTTAATAGGCCTCAGTCTTAATGAGTCCCAATCCTGACGGCTCTCAATACTAATGGGCCTCAGTCCTAATAGTTTAAGGTTGGGACCCATTAAGGCTGGCTTCTATTTACCTTACAAGCACTGTGTTCTACCGTGTCATCCCGTGTGTGTGTGATTTCCCGTGTCAGGTGGTATAATACGCAGGTGAGTGGCTGCCAGGTAGGGTGGGTGAGGGTGGGCACCTTGATGCAGGGGAAGGTGAGTTCCTGATGCTGATTCACACCAGTGTCATGATGAGGTAATCTTATCACCTTATTAGTGTACGATGAGTGGGTGGGCGTGGTGTGGAGGGGTGGGGGCGCGTAAGGGGTGGACAGCAAGGGGCGTGGTGTATGGTAGGGGGAGGGTAAGGGGCGTGTAGGGGTAGCTAAGTGGGCGTGTTGAGTTGGGCAAGAGGGAGGCGTGGTGGGTGTAGGGGCGTGTATAGTAGGCGGGAAGTGGCGTGGCACTGTGATGGCGCGCGCCACTAATCACTCTGACCTTACTGAACACAACCCATTATACAGCATAATTAGTGTTGCTTCCATCAGCCTCACACAGTCAAACACACTATTTACATTTTCTCTTCACATATATTTTATTTTATTCGTTTCAAGTGGGACTCGAATTTCAGCCTTGGAGTCGAAGAGGAATTTTTTTAGGAGAAGTTGAAAAGAAATCGTGTTTAGTTGAAGACGAATGTGTTCTTATATAAAAGTGAAGGAATTAACCAGACGTGTTTGATTGTTTGGGAGTCTCTATCTCTCACACTCGAGTCCAAGATGTCCCCCTTGAGGACGGTGTTCGTGTAGCGTCGTCAAACTCGCTCTTGGTTTTTATTCAGCAGGAAGAGCTACACCCGCCACCTGGTGTTGGCCATCTCTGGTGACCATCATATTAACAAGGCCGCTCTCTCGTGCCTTGTCCACACGCCACCCCCCACCTCCATATTGTACCGTTTTGTCCTTTATTAACGGTGGTGTTACTACAGGCAGCGTGGTGTGGGGGGAGGGCCGCTGCTTCACATTGTTCAGTCTTTGACGTGTAACACAAAACGTGAGATGTTGTGGTCCTTCACTACCTCACAACACACACACATCTCCTAGTTACCACATGCTGTTGTTATTAAAGCTCCACCAATGAGTACGCGTCGCTGTCTCGTCCTTTGCTCCGCCGACCATTACAGTGTGTAGCTGTAGGACTCGCCGCCGTGTTTGTTTCATGTAGCGACACTAAACTCCCGGAAATTTGTAGGTGTTAAGCTGGAGCGTTTGAGCTGTTGTTGTCGTCACCTTGTTGATGTTTTGTAGGTCCGTGTTGGCTGAGGATTGTTGTTAGTGTTTCTTAAGGCATTAATAAACTAGTCATGAGGTTCTATAGGAATTATATCCTGCTGTTTTTTTGTTCTTGTTCTTCTTATTGTTGTTGTTGTTCTTCAGTTGCATAATTCGAGTTGTGATTATCAGTAGAAGTTTGACGGGCTGGATTCTCTTATTGTTTCTTTAATTCATAAACAAGAACCGTAAACACAAGAGCAAAACAAAGACATAACAAATGAACTAAAAACAAATATATTGAAGGTTTAAATTTCTGGGATAGATTTAAATAGATCTTGGGTATATTTTCTCGTTCTTGGAGGTCAGGCCAGGCCAGGTCAGGTCATGTCATGTTAGGTGTACCGAATACGCTAGCAGAGGTGGTCAGATGCCTTGGGAATACTGCAGAGTAATTGAGGTCAGGTCAGGTGGCCTCAATACCTGCTTCAAGGTGTAATAGAGGTGAAAAATAATGGGTTTCTTGATTGGATCTGGTTAAGTCAGGTCAGGTAAAGTCAGATACAGAGGCTGGGTGTATGACTGTGGGTTGGTGGGTGTATGACTGTGGGTTGGTGGGTGTATGACTGTGGGTTGATGGGTGTATGACTGTGGGTTGGTGGGTGTATGACCGTGGGTTGATGGGTGTATGACTGTGGGTTGGTGGGAGTATGACTGTGGGTTGATGGGTGTTTGACTGCGGGTTGGTGGGTGTATGACTGTGGGTTGGTGGGTGTATGACTGTGGGTTGGTGGGTGTATGACTGTGGGTTGTTGGGTGTATGACTGCGGGTTGGTGGGTGTATGACTGCGGGTTGGTGGGTGTATGACTGTGGGTTGGTGGGTGTATGACTGTGGGTTGGTGGGTGTATGACTGTGGGTTGGTCGTTGTATGACAGTGGTGACAAGGATTATTTGGAAGCTTGAGCAAATTTAGATAGATAGAAGCATGGTTTAGTCTTGTTCAGTTTAGTTTAAATTGTGTTTAGGTAGGTTGGGTCATGTCAGGTACAGAGTTTGGCCAGGGTCTAAAGGTGGGGTTAGGTACAGAAGCTGGCCAGGGGTCATGAGCTAGAGAACTTTCAGAGATGGGGCAGGCACAGAGGCTGGCCAGGGTAGGATCAGGTAGGGAGGCTGGCCAGGGTAGGATCAGGTAGGGAGGCTGGCCAGGGTAGGGTCAGGTACAGAGGCTGGCCAGGGTAGGGACAGGTAGGGAGGCTGGCCAGCGTAGGATCAGGCAGGGAGGCTGGCCAGTGTAGTATCAGGTAGGGAGGCTGGCCAGGGTAGGGGCAGGCACAGAGGCTGGCCAGGGTAGGATCAGGTAGGAGGCTGGCCAGGGTAGGATCAGGTAGGGAGGCTGGCCAGGGTAGGATCAGGTAGGGAGGCTGGCCAGGGTAGGGTCAGGTACAGAGGCTGGCCAGGGTAGGGACAGGTAGGGAGGCTGGCCAGGGTAGGATCAGGTAGGGAGGCTGGCCAGGGAGGCAGGGAGGCTGGCCAGTGTAGGATCAGGTAGGGAGGCTGGCCAGGGTAGGGGCAGGCACAGAGGCTGGCCAGGGTAGGGGCTGGCCAGGCAGGGGGAGGCTAGGGTAGGGGCAGGCAGGGAGAGCCCGGGGGTGGCGGTAATGAGGGGAGGGGAGCCGGGGTCATATTGATCGTGAGGGCGAGGCAAGGCGCGCCGCCATCGCTGTCCCACGCCACCCTCCCCCTGCCCACCACGCTCCCTCCTGCCCGCTCCCGACACCACGCCCCCTTCTGCCTACCACGCCACGCACTACCACGCCACGCCTCCTGGTTCCTCTGTCTACACCCGCCTACTCACACGCCACGCCTCCTCCTCCTGCCTACTACAACACCACGCCTCCTGCTCACTAACCACGCCACACGCCTCCTCCTGCCTACTACAACACCACGCCTCCTCCTGCCTACTACCACGCCACGCCTCCTCCTGCCTACTACAACACCACGCCTCCTCCTGCCTACTAACACGCCACGCCTCCTCCTGCCTACTACAACACCACTCCTCCTCCTGTCTACTATAACACCACGCCTCCTCACCTACTACTTTCCTCTCAGACATCTTGCCCTCTAATGCCCACTCTCCTTTTGACACTCCCCCTCCCCTCCTTCTGTGACACAACCCTCCCCCTTCCAGAACACATCTCTCCCTCTTTCCCTCCCATGATAATCCCCCTCCCGTTTCCATGACACAATCCTCCCCTCCCTTTCTCCCTTACAGGATACAATCGCTCCCTTCCCCCTCTCCCCTCCCCTCTCTTTTCCCCCACCACAATCCTTTTCAGCGTAATAAATTGGGGAAAATCCTACCAGCTTCAGTTCCTTCACGTTTTAATTCCCTAGACTCTGATTCTCAAAGGCCCTCCCGTGGAAATACCCTCCCCTCTTAAGTGAAGAATTTAGGATGCGTCTATTTCAGGGGTGGGCAAAGTGCGGCCCGCGGGCCACATTTGGCCCGCCAAATTATTTCTGTGGCCCGCCGCTGCATTTGGCAATCAGAAAAAAACATTCTTATTAATTACAGAAAGGACAATTTTGGAAGTTGGGTGGACATAGCAGCAATACTGGCTCGTCGCTGTTAACCTGTGGCCCGCAAAGTGTGCCACCATTCATGAAGTGGCCCTCCATCAAAAATAATTGCCCACCCCTGGACTATTTGGTCCTCTACAGCATACTACAGAAGGATGGCGGTCAAAATGGCGTCGAAACTACACCGAGACTTTTTTTTAATGACTTGGATGTGTTTTATTTATTTATTTATTTTTCCTCCTAAGTTACGAGGGAAAAAAATTGATGGACGATTGTTTGAGGATTTTGGTGTTTTATGGTGGAATTTTTTTTTTGTTCATCAGTTGGTGGATATATAATTCAACCGGTCGAGTCATTACTTAAGACACAGTGCATCGTAACTCACCTTCACCTGTCCCCACGGTAGCCACTCATCACCCTCCGCCCGCTACACCTGAACGGCCAGCCATCCACTTACTGCCAATGTTCTCAAAGATTTGTACCCCGAAAAAATTTCCTCTCGATCTTCTGTTTATGATAAGAACGACGGTGCCATCTTACTGTGAGAGTGCCACCTGTTGTCTTACGATCGCTGAGGTGAGGCACTATAATGCTGCCTCAAGCCTCCAGTTGGAAATTTGTCTTACGAGAGTTACTGAATCCAGCTCCATTGGCTTAAGATATCTTAAGATAGAATGAGTTTGTGATTAGTGTAGTGTGTGTAAAGTTCCATTAGGTTGACCTCACTGATCTCCCGGGCCGTATTGGCAGTCTAATCTGAATTCAGGGTTCGACCCCCACTAGTAGAGGGTCCAGGTGGGATATTTCAGGATGAGTTGTTGACATGTAGGATGGGGGGGCCGCCATCTTGTTTACCTTTTGCTGGGAGATTCTGACGGCCGGTGTCACGACATGGCCGCCTAAGCCTACCAACACTGTGTTACGTGGCCCTGGGTGTGTTGAGTATATGTGGAGGGTGTTTAGCGGAGGTGTTGATGTGTACTCCACCAATGTGTGTTATACCTGTTTCAACTACACTGCTTAGAAATACACCCCCTACACCTGTCACACCTCCTACACCTGTCACACCCCCTACACATGTCACTCCCCCTATACCTGTCACTCCCCCTATACCTGTCACTCCACTTACACCTGTCATTCCACTTACACCTGTTGTTTGTTATTAAAGGCGCCATTGTTGTATTGCATATTACTGGAAAATAAAACCAAGGAGACATTCAGTAAACACTTATGATCCAGACAATAAAAATATAGTCAGGATTAATGTTTCCTCCTTTCACACTTTCCAGGAATTAATCAACCAAAAACCTGGCTTAAACTATTAACTTATTTAACGATAAAATTAATTGGAACTTTTTTATATCTAGACTCAATATATAAAAACATTAATACGCATATAAAAAAAACACATTAGACTTTTGTTATATACGTGTGAAAAAATACTTGAATCTTTCAGAGTACAGATATACTATAAAGAAGGCCCCTCTCTATGTCCAGAAGTGTATTGTCCCAAGGGCGTGTCAAGAAGTGTAATGTTCCCAGGTCGTGTCAAGAAGTGTAATGTTCCCAGGTCGTGTCAAGAAGTGTATTGTCCCAAGGGCATGTCAAGAATTGTAATGTCCCCAGGGCATGTCAAGAAGTGTAATGTTCCCAGGTCGTGTCAAGAAGTGTAATGTCCCCAGGGCATGTCAAGAAGTGTAATGTCCCCAGGGCATGTCAAGAAGTGTAATGTCCCCAGGGCATGTCAAGAAGTGTAATGTTCCTAGGGCATGTCCAGATGTGTAACGTTCCCAGGGCGTGTCAAGAAGGGTTATGTCCTCAGGGTGTGTCCAGACGTGTAATGCCCCTTGAGCGTGGCTGACGGACCGTAAAGTATAAAAGTAAAGGTGGATATAAACCAGAGGGTCAACAGTATTGATGCGTGAGTCGTGTTGGCCAAAACTCACAGCTAAAGATAACTCTGATGAAGACCTCTCCTAGTCCAGTATAACGTGAGAAAAAAAATCAATATCAATATAATTCCCGCCATAAAAATCATAATTTCATTGAATATGGAATGTATCAGAAAAATAGAATGGCCCTTTATCCCTTAAGTGGCATTCCCATCCGTCCATCCATCCATGTGTCTGTCCGTTTGTCTGTCTGTGTAGCAAGCTGTACTACTGCATATTTTCCTATCTATTTACCTATCTATCAAACAGTCAGTCCAGCAAGCTTCATTACTATCTATCTGTTCCATCACATTTTCGACAGCGCATTTTCCCAGCAATAATGAAAAGAGTTTTGTTACCAGTCTCGTATTAAATCACCAGATAGTATACTGTGTGGGGGAAATAAGTTGGATATTGGAAAAAATGCAACAAGCGACACACACACACACACAAAGCGAACACATCTGGGTGACACGCCAACACGAATATGCAGGACTCAGAAATCAAATGCAATATATACGAAAATAAAAGGAACTATAGGAATAAACATGTACTCTATATAGACGAGAGCACATGCTAATTCACATTCACTCATATTCACTCACAGGCGAGTACGTATGTATATATTCGTACACGCAGTTATGTTCACATAAGATTTAACAACAACCTTTGACTGATCCATACGCAGGTGTACATATGTTTGCTTTGGCATAGGTACACAGCCGAACACAAAGGTTAGGTGAGGTTAGGTTATGTTAAGTTAGGTTAGGTTAGGTAAGGCTAAATTAGATTTTGTTTGGTTAGGTTAGGGTGGATAAACATGGATAACAATTGGATAGTTATGCTTGTCTGAGTTAAACTTAAGATCGGTGAGGGTGACATAGTTAAATAGTGCTTAGATTAGGTAATGATAGGTTATGTTAGATCAAGATAAGTTAGGATTTGTTAAGTTAGGTTAGGTTAGGTTAAGGTAGGTCCTGATAAGTCAACGAGGACACATCACAACAATAGTTCACATTAGTTTAGGATAGCAAAATAGCTCATTAACTATTTTCAATATTAACTAAACTACTTCTTGGAGATTTTGTTATTCATTTACCAAACATCTATAGTTACCTGTTATGTTTATATAGAGGGAAATATGACCAGGTAGAGAGGGATACAACGAGTGAAAATCCTCATCTGAATGAGTAAGAGCATTTATCAGGGTAGAGATAAACCATAGGAAATGTGGTTCCTCTCTCTCTCTCTCTCTTTCATGTCCTTCTTCCCTCTCCCCCTGCCCTCTTCCTCTCGTCCACTATCTCCCCTTCTTCTCCCTTTTCTCTCCATCCTCATCAGCCCTCCCCCTCCCCCGCCCCTCCTTATTTTAGTCGGAAAATAAATAGTGAAGACCTGGAGCGCTGTCCTAATGATAATGGTGAAGGACTCTAGACGGGTAGTACTCTCTCTCTCTCTCTCTCTCTCTCTCTCTCTCTTTCTCTCTCCAATTATTTTTCTTTTGTATTTTGACTTAAGTTTCTGAATTAATTTGTGTTTACCTTCTTCTTTCACCCGTGTTACTCCAACACACAGACACAGAGACACAGACAGACACACACACAGACACAGAGACACAGACAGACACACACACACACACACACACACACGAGAGATACCTTGACTCTCCTCCCTCTCTCTAAACATGCAGGTCCTACTCCCACATATCCAGCAGCCCTCATTCATCCCTCTCTCTAAACATGTAACTCCCTCCCACACACACACACAGAACCCTTTTATCCCTCCCACTCTAAACATGTTGGATTCCACACCCCCCTCCCCCACCTCCTGTACAGTACACACACTCTATCCCTCCATCTCGATATGCAAACGACATCTTCACCCACACAAACCACTTTTGAAATCCCTCCTACCCCTTCCCCTACCCCTCCCCCTTCCCCTTCCCCTTCCCCTTCCCTTGTCTTTGTGTTTGTCTTCTTCTTTTTCTTGCCCAAAACATCATACACCATGACCAGAACACCCAATCTCTATTTCGTCTCTTTTCCCTTCTCTCCCTTTCGTTTCCCTTTCTCCTCCTCCTCCCCCTCCTCCAGATCTTACCCTTATCTATCCCCCCTTTTCCTCTTCCTCATCCTCCTCTATCTACTCCTTCTCTTCCTCTTTCTCTTCCTCATCTTCCTCCTAATCCTCCTCCTCCTCCTCCTCCTTCTCAACGTGCCTAAGACTCCATATTTCATGACCAGAGCGTCAAGGCAGGCAGGCAGGGACCAGGTAATGTATTGATCGCAGGTCTGGGGGTGTCGCCAACTGTTTGTTTGGTCGCACCTGCCCGCCTGCGATGAGCTACATTACTCTACCTGGAGACCATCTAATTACCGGACACGAACCCGAAACCTAACTCTTATTATAGATTATCTTACCCTGTCCTAATCTAACCCAGACAACTTCTACCATAAACCTAAGTTAATTTACTCTAATCTAACCTAACTAACCCTTAATTTAACTAAGCATATTGTAACTTAAATAACACCTAATCATAATCAACCTGAACTAACTAAATCAAACACGTAGTATAACCACATTCTCGCTCTTAACATGGATATTCGGGTTCGGTTCTGGGTTCGAGTCCGGGAGGTTTAATTTGGTCCTTTCCTAAGTTAACTCGCATGTGTCGTGTTGTGGTGAGAGACAAGTGAGGATGGGAGTTGTCTGCAGGAATGAGAACACTGTGTATATTCCAGAGATGTATAGTGTGTGTGTGTGTGAGGGGAGGGGGGGGGGGGAAATTAGACCTTTTTTGGTACATAATTCTTAGAACAGGTATTAAAGTCATGTGTTTTTTCCTACAAGGAATTTATGATATGTACAACAATGTGAACCTCCTTGCTCTGTCTGTCTGTCTGTGCACCTTGAACTTTCTCCCCATCTGTCTCTTTATCTCATTCAATCTTTATTCACCTCACTCTTTCTCTCTCTCTCGCTTTCCTTCATCTTATTATTTCTCTCTAGCAGGCATATACCACTCGTTTAACCCCCGGGTCAAATAGCCTCATTAACCATTGTGTCTTTTCACTACCTGTATCCTGCAACGCGTTAAATAAACACCTGGAGTTTCTGTCGCAATATTATGTATGATAAATAGTCTTTGAAAATTGCGCTAAATTATACCTCAGGGAATTATAGCATTAATTAATGAGGTCATTCTTCTGCTGGAGGTATTTTTACACAGGCAAACTTAGAGCTAATGCTAAAGTTTGTTTGTATTACAGGTGATGGTAGCGTATTAAAACACCGTAAATTACAGTTCAGGTAAGGTAGTTGTTTACCTGCTGGACATTTCACTAGTCAGAGGCTGCGTTTAGGAGCGTCATGGGAAGTTTACAAGCCGATAGTGTAATTCTGTGGAAGTTATATATGGGCGATAGGGAGAGATTCTCGAGTGAGTTGTTCCCTGATTGGTTCTTTCCTGTTTATAGACACCTTTAAGGATGGCATAACATCATATCCCTTATGTTTTCCTGTTGTGTATATGAGCAACACTTGCGTCATGCAGCTTCTGGGTTTATAAACATATAGCACAAATGTCATCAACTCTTTGGTCACAAAATTACAAAACTACTAGTCATGAATTCGCGACGTGTACAGATACAACATATGTTTCTTTATCTTCAGTGAAATAAATAAATAGGAATAATAGTGTATCCTTAGGTAATAGAACTCTATCTCGTTAAAGAACTGACAAAGTTCTACGTGATGTATTGTGAGGTAGTTCATGATTACCGGAGGGTATGTGGCCAGAGAGAGAGAGAGAGAGAGAGAGAGAGAGAGAGAGAGAGAGACTAAGTATACCTGCAGGCAGAATGTAATTAGGAAATGGACCGTCAGTATCATACTGCCTCTCTCATCATCATTTGTTTGTTTGTTTGTCTAAATCTCACTCACTCTCCCCGACATCTACTCTCACCATCATCCTCATCATTCTACCCTCCATATCATCCTACTAACTATCCCCACCTATCCCACAGCAACTCCCACACGCCTTTCCCATCATCCACATCCCTTGCCCCTTCTCTCTCCCACACTCGCTCTCTCTACCTCTCCCACATTCACTCTCTCCACCTCTCCCACACTCGCGCTCTCCACCTCTCCCACACTCGCTCTCTCCACCTCTCCCACCATCCGCACCACTTCCCCACCAAAATTAGTTCCTACAGTTCTCTTCTGATAAGTTCCAGAATGAATTACATGTTTTTTTTCGTACCTCTACTTCTAAACTTCATTACATCTAACGCATTACATTCGCCTTTCCCAAGCAGCTTCCCTATTCTTGTAATTTGTTTTAGAAGCCAAGTTTCATTTTTTTCTTTGAAGTTCAGACTCGACCCAGGAGTGTCGGGAGGCTCTCTTTCTCACACACACACACACACACACACACACACACACACACACACACACACACACACACTCTTATCAATTCTCAACTAAATTAAGAACTTTGGCACACTTGGTAGTTTGGACGAACCTCTAGAAACATCAGGTCGTATGTTTAGTATGAGGTGATCCCCTTTTCAGGTTTGTTGAGCCCGATTACACTCGCGTTGCATTGACCGAAAAAAAAATCCACGTCCTTTTGAAGAATATTCTTAACAACTACTCGATTAAGAGACAAATCCTTTACGTTTTTGTATTACTTAGCTTGATCCACACCTTTCATATTCCGCGACGATTTATATATATTTTTTTCAATTCTTCGTTTATTCATTTTAGGAACGAGTTTCTGTAGTCCTCTCACGACCATTTCCAGCATCCACTCCGCCTAGATTGACACGAGTCTATTGATTTTAAAGTTGAGTGAGAATTCGCCACTTTCCCCCCTCCCTTTGTCGGGGTAATGTTCAGTGCTTTGACTATTCCATGTCCTGACCTGCTGACATTTGCCACTTGCCTTTCTTTTCCAGTGAGAGATTTTACTTTTTTTTTCGGTTCAATGGTTGTGATCGAACGTTTTATCGCCACTTTGTGCTCTCTTTGTCTGTCTGTCTTTTCGACTTTTTCTTTAGAACTTACTGCTTTTGATTCCAGATTAATCTAATTTTACCTTACCAAATCTAACAAAACCTAATTTACCTATACCTAACCTAACCTAACCTAACCTTTTCACACTTGTCTTCGTCCCCCTCTGTTCATAGGCTTTTGCATTATTAATATTTTCCATTTCTCCACATCAACATTTCTATGTAATAATAATAATGATAATAATAATAATAATAATAATAATAATAATAATAATAATAATAATAATAATAATAATAATAATTAACGGTTTATTGAAAGAACTTGGCAGCCAGAAGGCTGAAAATATACAGTTACATATTTGGGGAATGGGTTTCGAATTACAAATAATATACAAGTAACATAAGTGATACAAATAAGATATATAATAATTAGATGGGGAAAAGCTCAAACTACAGTTCATTTCAACATAGTGACAGTGCAAGTAGTAGTGTTTACTGGGAGCGAATACACTGGTTTATTACAAGTTATTGATAATTTTTACAATGGTTGGGACTGGGCTGTTCTTATAGCGATCAGTTCGTGCACCTATGGGCTGGATGCGGTTGTGGTGTCGAACAGCAATTCTCGGGCTAGGGATCTCAGCTGGTAGTAGGAGCCGGTGTCGAGGATGTGTGTGTGTGTGCGTGTGTGTGTGTGTTATAAATGATGATAATAATAGTGGCCATTAAGTGGATTTTGGCTTAGGTAAACAAACTCTGGCTGGCTGATACCTGTATTAGGGACGTGGGTTTAGTGTGGTGCAACTCTTTTGTGGGGTCTCATTAATTCTGTCTGTCTGTCTGTCTGTCTGTCTGTCTGTCTGTGTCTCTGTCTGTCTGTCTGTCTGTGTCTCTGACTGTATCGTTCTTTGAGCCTCTCCTGAGACGTTGGTGGTACAAGACTTCGTCCCGGGCACAACAACTCTTCCCTTTCCCATTATCTCCTGGACTCAGCTCCTGGTGGGGTACTCTCTCTCTCTCTCTCTCTCTCTCTCTCTCTCATCTTTCTGTTTCATTGTTTTATTTACTAATTATATCTTCCTCTTTCTCCTCCCCTCCATTCTCCTCCCCTTTCTCCACTCAATCACATTTTTCTTCTTCTCTTAGCTCATCTCTTCCTTCTTTATCCCCTCTAGCTTCATCCCTTCTCCTCCTCCTCATCTTATCCTATTCATTTTATTTTTCCCCTCTTCCTCCACTTACCTCCTCTTACCCTCTTTCCTCCACTTACCACCCCTTACCCTCTCTTCTTCTCCTCTTCCTCCCCGTCTCTCTCCTTTATAACTCAATTCCATCTCCTCTCCCACTCACCACCTCTTCTTTCTTCTCCCCCTACCTCCTCTTACCCACTTCCTCCTCTTCCCCAGCTCACTTCCATATCTCACCTCCTCCTCCCCCTCCTCTTCCACTCACCTCTCTCGGATCCTTCCTCTCTCGTCCTCTCCATCATGTTTCCTTCAACTCCAGGTCCTTGTACATCTACCCTGAGGGAGCGACTTGTTTCGGGAGGACGGTAAACTTAGGGAAAGAGACAGAGACAGAAAGAAATAGAGACAGACATAGAGAGAGAGACAGACAGAAATAGAGAGAGACAGATAAAGTCAGGAAAGGAGAGAGAGAGAGAGAGAGAGAGAGAGAGAGAGAGAGAGAGAGAGAGAGAGAGAGAGATGTATCCTAGAAAACAGCATCGCAAGGGAACATTCTACAAAGTAATATGTCATGAGAAGTGAATTATGTTGGTGGTTTGTCATATGTTTGTGTGTGTGTCATCAGGATATATCCCTCGATGGGGCGTGTTTTAGAGACAAGCGGCCCTTACATATACTATATTTCATAGAGGTTTTTCTTATGGATACATATGTGTGTGTGGAGATGTGTGCTTTAGAGAGTTTGTGTCTTGGAGATGAATGGCCAATGTGTGTGAGTATGTAAGAGTCCCTTGAATGAGACTGTTCTGTAGTGGGGCTTTCGAGTATGTGTTCCTTGGAGGTGAGTATCTTGGAGATATATGTAGTTTTCGAGTATGTGTCTTTGGATATGTAGCTTTCCAGTATGTGTTTATGGTGTTGAGTGTCTTTCAAAATCGTATCCATCTGAAACATAATCCCACGTCTATGTATCTCTCAGCATAGGTCCAAGAGAGAAATATTCTTGAGGCGTATAATTCGAGGATTTTGTGAATGCACGAGCTTTTGGTATTTACTCGTGTATACCCAGGTTCAGGGACAGGTCTCAAGATCACGTGACCTGGATTATGAATACTTGAAGCTTATTTCCTCCTGCATGAATTTGATCTTGAAGAGTCTATTCGTGAGCCTCGTGAGTTATGAATGGAGTCTTTCACACACACACACACACACACACACACACACACACACACACACACACACACACACACACACACACACACATACATAACCTAGAAACATGTCTGATTGAAATGAATGTCTTGGAAACATGTCTGATTGAAATGTGTGTCCCGGAATTCAATGGCGTTTCTCTTATGTGATGTGTAAATGTCCTAGAATTGTACTGCCTTTTCACATAGAAGCTGTGTGTTCGTCCTGGTACTACATGTCATGTGGCCCTGAAACCGTTTTTTTTTTTAAACAATGTCGTGACCCCTAGCGACTGTTTTCTGAGGTCTGTCTGCCTCACTGGAGCCCCGGATCATCTTGTCTTTTCTCGCTGGTGTGTGTGTGTGTCTGTATATATATATATATATATATATATATATATATATATATATATATATATATATATATATATATATATATATATATATATATATATATATATATATATATATTCCCCTGGCTTCGTTCCGGGGAGGAAACTTGTAAGGCTTGAGACGTCATCTGGTACATCTTTCCTGATATTTTATCCACAAGAAATATTTGATGCTGCGTTGGAATTTTGCTAAATCTTCCAATTATACAATGATGTTTATATCTGTTTAAGTGGTTCATGTGTTTGTTATTATATTTCTTACTGTCTAATACGCCAATCAATCCTACCTTACGTCATTATATAAAGTAGAGATTAGCGTATATCTAAAATACCTACTGAAAAAATTAAGGTATATTGATTTTAAGAAAGTTTATCCTTTTTTT
>NW_024746903.1:0-36703 GCF_018991925.1 Homarus americanus
ATGTGTAAATTTAGTATGAGTCAAGTGTGTTAGCTTAGTATGTGTGTGTGTCAGAATCGTGTCTCAATCATAATGGGCTCAAATCTGAATGGTTAGATAAGGGTAGACGGGGATCCTATCAGGATTGGCGGCTCATTTGACCTGCAATCAAGATTTTTTAAGTCCCCTAAAATATAGAATCTATCAAGAAAAATGGGTCTTCTAGTTAGTGGTACGCAGACGTTACTCAGGTGGTCAAAATATGCAAGAGTAACTAGCCCAGATACGGTGAATGTGACTATTTCTACAATTTTATGTATCCAATAAATGAATGCGACACATTTTTTTTCCTGTGTTTATGTAGTAGCGCCACTAACTCGGCTGATTTAGCTTTCTAATTACAGTTAAACACACAGACATGACGCCTTCATCCATTATAAACACAAGCATTGTATGTGTAAATTTAGTATGAGTCAAGTGTGTTAGCTTAGTATGTGTGTGTGTCAGAATCGTGTCTCAATCATAATGGGCTCAAATCTGAATGGTTAGATAAGGGTAGACGGGGATCCTATCAGGATTGGCGGCTCATTTGACCTGCAATCAAGATTTTTTAAGTCCCCTAAAATATAGAATCTATCAAGAAAAATGGGTCTTCTAGTTAGTGGTACGCAGACGTTACTCAGGTGGTCAAAATATGCAAGAGTAACTAGCCCAGATACGGTGAATGTGACTATTTCTACAATTTTATGTATCCAATAAATGAATGCGACACATTTTTTTTCCTGTGTTTATGTAGTAGCGCCACTAACTCGGCTGATTTAGCTTTCTAATTACAGTTAAACACACAGACATGACGCCTTCATCCATTATAAACACAAGCATTGTAATTTCAGAACACTGTGTGGTATGGTGAAGATCAAGGCCAAGGAGGCATGAAGGAGTTACATATGAACTACAGCTCCAAAGACCTCTATCGCTAACTACTAGAGTCTTACATGATAAAATCCAGAATGGTAGACAGCAAACATCCTCATCACTACAGGAAGACCTCGCACACATAATGGAGCGGGAAGCATCCAGAGCCACTAAAATAAAGTACTGGACACAATATTTAGTAATATAACTCTATGTTATGTTACAGTTTTACAATCTTTAGATTTTGACAACACTATTATTCTTTCATCAAAAAAACACTTGAGATTTTAGACCTCTCTCTTATCTCTAGTCTTAACATGACAAAGTTTATTAGATAGTTGCTCAAAACTTTTTCAATTAAGGATGAATTAATATTCAGAGCTAGACCCTTCTTGAAAGAAACAGCTGGTAATCATTTGTATGTGTTTCCAGGTAGAATACTGCTGTTATCTGATGGCTGGATGTCCTGATATGGTAGGTCACATCTCCGATACCATGCGGCAAAAATCCTTCAAATTGATCTATAATAATGTAATTACCATAACGATTGCCGAATAGCACATCCTTAAGGATATCTCATGGCTTTCCTCTTTCTAAAGATAATTCTAGTTAATGCCCTCATACCTCTTGTCCTGGGGACGATAAGAAGTCATTTTGGACTGTAGACTTCGAAATATATTAATTTCTGAACCACTCTCTGCCACTATGGTATCTATAATAACAGGAAAACAGATGAGAGGCTGGATATACAAGTGTCGAGCCTTTGTCCAGAACACTACAAAGTTAACTAAGTAAGTAATGGGATAACGCCGGACAAAAGTGTTGAGGACTCTCCCAGTGTCAACTGGGATCTCTGTGATTTGTTTGAGGGTCTGGCTTATTAGACGTTCAGTCAAAATCTGCAGTTGAGCTGAGTCTTCAACTGCTTCAGGCTGTTCTCGGTATGCTCTGTAGTACAGCTTTTGGTAGAATTTTTAGAGCAGGAGTAGGCAGTGTCCCCACCTCTTGATACATATTGCCTTAAGTTTCACATTTCATTAGGAATTATTTCATTCATAGTTTGGTAAATTCTCACAATTTTATGAGCAAAATTCAAATATAACATCAAGAATAATACAGTTTGTTGGACAAAGCATATTCAAAGTCCACCATTCAATATTAGATTTCCTAACACTTCACTGTGTGGAAGACGTTACACTTTATCACTATAGCCTACCTTCACCGACGTTAGCCAATATTTGATCCGTCCTCCCTGAATTTTTGCTATTCTCTGACTCTCCCCTTGATTCAATCCATAAACTTACAAATTATTATAACTGTTTACGAATGATTGAACATAAGAACATAAGAATGGAGGAAACCGCAGCGGGCATATTGGCCCATACTGGGCAGTCCCATTTACACCCAACCCCTATTGTTCATATATCCGCCCAGGCTATATTTGAAGCTATCCGGCGTATTCGAGTTAATGAAGCTAGTTGGTAACTTGTTCCACTCATCCACCACTCTATTTCCAAACCAGTGTTTACATACCTCGCGCCTAAATATAAATTTGTCTAATTTAAAACCATTGCTACGAGTCCACTCATGGTTAGATAGTTTGAGTACCTTTGTTATATCACCTTTGTTTAACCCTGACTTCCATTAATACACCTCGATCATAGCGCCCCTCACTCTACGTCTCTCGAGGGAGTGCAAATTAAGATGTTTTAATCTGTCTCTGTACTCAAGGTTCCTATTGCCAGGGATTAGTGTTGTCATTCTCCTCTGAATTTCTTCTTAGGATTCTTTATCCATTCTGTAGTACGGTGACCAGAACTGAACCGCATAATCTAAGTGAGGTCTAACAAGCGCAAGATATAGTTTTAGGATACTTTGTTAGTCTTGTTTTGCGCAAATACACATTGTTTAAGATTCTTACTTATCATTACACCTAAGTCTTTCTCACGGTCGGATTTCTCTATAACAACGTTGTTCATCTAATATCGGGTTTCTATGTTTACATCTCCTAGACTAAGTACTTTACATTTGTCCACAGTAAATTTCATCTCCCATTTTCCAGACCATGCGACAAATTTGTTTAGATCTTCCTGTAGTTTTGCGTTGTCCTGGTCGGATTTAATTACACGTCCTATTTTAGTGTCTTCAGCAAATTTACTTATGTTGCTGTCTACGCCTATATCTATGTCGTTTAAGTATATACTAAATAGTAATGGTCCAAGTACCAAGCCTTGGAGTACTCCCAATCAGATTTAGTGCCGTTAATGCTTACTCGCTGTTTCCTGTCCTGTATCCACGCCCTAATCCATTTTAGAATATGTCCTCCAATTCCATGAGCCTCCACTTTACAGTATTAGTGTTTTGAGGGGTGTCGAAGGCCTTGCTAAAGTCGAGGTAAACCACATCATAATCGTGTCCGTCATCCACTGTTTCGAAAACAGATGAAAAGAATGTTAATAGATTTGTCAGACATGAATACGCACTTGTGAAGCCATGTTGGGAATCATTGGGAGTGACTCAACACAGCAATGTTTAAAACGGCTAAGATAAGGAGAACTGATGTGTTTTCAAGAGAGATCGTGTAAAGAAATAGAATAAGTAAAAAGTTTCTCTGTGTGCTGTATAATTCGCATTAAAAAAAATCACACTTATATAACTATCGTCCATTCAATCACCTCCTTTTTCTTTTTCTTTTTCTTTTTCTTCTGTGAGATGACCGACAGCACATGTTGTAATGTTTCTCGGGTGTGTCCTACAACTGAACAGCCATCAACATACTGGAGTTCCTGTTGCCTGATGTCTATGGAGGCTGAATAGTGTCCATACAGGTGGAGCTGGATTATCACCCCATCATCATCGGCAAAAGAATGTTGTTAGAGATACGTGACAGCCATGAGGTAAAGTTGAATGACATGGGTGCCAATCCACAGCCTTGTTTGACCACCACTTTTAAATCGAAGAGCTGGGATTGCTGATTGTCAACGAACGAATTGTCTGCTAATCCAGCTGGGATTTTTTTTAATGTAACTTTGTGTTGGAGAAGTATAAGAGTTTGTAATCTTCATCACTGTCACACTTTGTTGATTGTAGTTATTACGTCCTATGTTAGATTCGCCGGGAGTCACCAATCAATTGTGTTCTGATCTTGCCACAGATAAGGTCACGGCCGATTTAACTCCCGGGGATTAATTGTTAGTAATGGCTAGTGTTAGTTGTGAGCAGGTCTGAGCCCTTCTGAGGGCCGAGTTAGTCATGGTCATGGACGAAAATTTGAAATAAAAGAAAGTGATTGTGAGGATGAAGGAGGAAGACACGAGAGAAGAAAAGCCAGTGTCTGACGAAGACACAGGCGAATGGAGGGTTGTGAGGAGAGGAATGACCAAACTGGTGGTGAGAAAAGACACCAAGGAAACGACAACAGCTACAGTAAGTGTAATAACTCATTTAGCCCTTTGATAGACGAATCGAAGGTTACCATAGTCAGGGACTGGGCTGACAAGGAAGGTACGAAAACCATAACTGTTGGTGATTTCCAGGTACGGTACCTGGATAGAGCTTTTTGTACCAAAAATAAAAATAGGATGAGAGTATGTCTCCCAGGAGCTAGGGTGGGGTATGTAGTTGACAGGATAGACAATATCTTGTCTGATAATGGGAACAAACCCATTATCTGCCTCAGTGCAGGCGGCAATGATATTGGCCGGTATAGGAATGGGAATCTCTTTGATAAGTTCAAGACAGCTATTGAACGTATTAGGGTGAAGGGATGGATCCCTATCATATGTGGTGTCCTGCCTAGAAGGAGAGTTGGCAATGAATGGTTGTCAAGGACAGTTGGTGTCAACGGCCGTCTTGACAGATATTGCAAGTCAATATCAGTCCCCTTCATTGACAACTGGGACAACTTTTACGGTAGAAGGGACCTTTATGCTAGGGATGGGTACATTTGTAAAGGGATAGGGTGGGAACTGGCTGGCTCTCTCGAGAGGGCAGTTCAAAAGTTGTCGAAGTCTTTAAACTGCAGTGGGAGCAGGTAAACAAAATGAAAAGTAAGAGAAATAGTACTAGGAATGATGACAAAACTAAATTAGGCAGGAAGTTAAAAGCTACCTGACCTAGCTTGGAGAAGGACGTGCCCCTAAGTGCTCGTGTTAGTGACCATAGGAAATGGCCGCCATGGATCGTTGTGTTGTGGGGGAAGAGGGGCGGAGTGTGAGGAAAGACGACCCTCTGGCCACTCTGTTAAGCCAGCTGGAGCAGTTGAGGAGAGAGATAGACGTGTTAAAGGGGGAGAACGAAGCCCTCAGGACTGGACTCCTTCAGGTAGGTGTCCTGCCTAGCAGGACACCTGCGAAGGAGGAGCAGGCGTGGAGAGTGGTTGCTTCCAAGAAGACTAGGATCAGACTCAGGAAAGCTGACCAGGGTGTGGAGTGCAGTAACCCCTACCAAGTGTTGGAGGAAGCTGGCGAGGAAGAGAAGAGGCAGGACGAGGAAGAGAAGAGGCAGGACGATGTGGTGCCAGGAGAGAAAAGAGCAGTTGTTCAGACCCTGCCCAGTGGTAAGGTCGTGGTAGTTGGGGACAGCCAGGTGAGGTTCTTAGATAGGACTTTTTGCGCAAGAGATAGGAACGTAGGGCTTGGGTGTGTTTTCCTGGGGCCGGGCACCCTTCAGTGCCATGAATCGGGGTAGTTGTCACCCCTTCAGCACCATGACCCGGGGTGTGAGGGCCAGGCACCCTTCAGTGCCAAGACCCGGGGTGTGAGGTTCAGGGCACCCCTACAGTGACATGACCTGTGTAGGCCGGGCACCCCTTCAGTGACATGACCTGTGTGAGGGCCGGGCACCCTCCAGCACCATGACCCAGGGTGTGAGGGCCGGGAACCGTTCCAACCCCATGATCCGTGGTATGAGGGCCGGGCACCTCTTCAGTGCCATGACCCGGGTGTGAGGGCCGGGCACCCTTCAGTGTCATGAACCGGAGGTGAGGGCCGGGCACCCTTCTTCAGTGCTGAACGGGAGGGCTGGGCACCCCTACAGTGCTGCGGTGTGTGAGGGCCGGACACCCCTTCACATGACCCGTGTGAGGCCAGGACCCCTTCAATGAAATGAATCGAGGTGTGAGGGCCGGCACCCCTTCAGCACCATGACCCAGAGTGTTAGGGCCGGGCTCGATTTCAGTGCCAAGAATCAGGGTGTGAGGGTCGGGCACCCTCCAGTGACATGACCTGGGGTGGAGGGCTGGGCACCTTCAGTGACATGACCTGGGTGTGAGGGCTGGAACCCTCCAGCACCATGACCCCTGGTGAGGGGCTGGAACCGCTTCAACCCCATGACCCATAGTGCTAGGGCCAGGCTCGATTTCAGTGCCAAGAATCGGGTGAGGGCTGGCACCCCATCAGCACCATGACCCGGGTGTGATTCCTGGGAACCGCTTCAACCCCATGACCCGGGGTGTGAGGGCCGGGAACCCGTCAGCCACCATGACCCGGGGTGTGAGGGCCGGCACCCCCTTCACATGACCCGGGGTGTGAGGGTCAGGCACCCCGTGAAATGAATCGGGGTGTGAGGGCCGGGCACCCTTCAGCACCATGACCCAGAGTGTTAGGGCTGGGCTCGATTTCAGTGCCAAGAATCAGGTGGAGGGTCGGGCACCCTCCAGTGACATGACCTGTGAGGGCCGGCACCCCTTCAGTGACATGACCGTGAGGGCTGGGAACCCTCCAGCACCATGACCCTGGTGTGAGGGCTGGGAACCTTCAACCCCATGACCTGTGGTGAGGGCTGGCACCCCTTTGAGGTCTGACCCGGGGTGTGGAGGGCCGTGCACCCTTCAGTGCCATGACCTGGGGTGTGAGGGCCGGCATCCCTTCAGTGTCATGATCCGGGTTGTGAGGGCTGAGCACCCTTCAGTGCCGAAACGGTGTGAAGGCTGGGCACCCTACAGTGCTGCAAACCGGGTGTGTGAGGGCAAGGCACCCCTTCACATGACACGGGGTGTGAGGGTCGGGCACCCCTTCAGTGAAATGAATCAGGGTGAGGCCTGGCACCCTTTCAGCACCATGACCCATAGTGCTAGGGCCGGGCTCGATTTCAGTGCCAAGAATTGGGGTGTGAGGGCTTGGCACCCCATCAGCACCATGACCCGGGGTGGATGGCTGGGAACCGCTTCAACCCCATGACCCGGGTGTGAGGAGCCAGGCACCTCAGCCACCATGACCCGGTGTGTGAGGGCCGGCACCCTTCAGTGCCATGAAACGGGGTGTGAGGCCGGGCACCCCTACAGTGCTGCAAACCGGGGTTTGAGGGCAGTGCACCCTTCACATGACACGGGTGTGAGGGTCGGCGCCCCTTCAGTGAAATGAATCAGGTGTGAGGCCTGGCACCTTTCAGCACCATGACCCATAGTGCTAGGGCCGGGCTCGATTGCCAAGAATCGGGTTGTGAGGGCCGGCTCGATTTCAGTGCCAAGAATCGGGGTGAGGGCCGGGCACCCCATCAGCACCATGACCTGGGTGTGATGGCCGGGAACTGCTTCAACCCCATGACCCGGGGTGTGAGGGCCGGGCACCTCTTCAGTGTCATGAACCGGGGTGTGAGGGCCGGGCACCCTTTCAGTGCGATGAAACGGGGTGTGAGGGTCGGGCTCCTCTACAGTGCTGCGAACCGGGGTGTGAGGGCCGGGCACCCCTTCACATGACTCGGGGTGTGAGGGTCTGGCACCTCTTCAGTGCCATGAATCGGGGTGTGAGGGTCGGGCACCCCTTCATATAACATGGGGTGTGAGGGCCGGGCACCTTTTCAGTGCCATGACCCGGGGTATGAGGGCCGGGCTCGATTTCAGTGCCATGAATCAGGATGTGATGGCCGGGCACCCCTCCAGCACAATGACCCGGGGTATGAGGGCCGAGCACCCCATCAGCAGCATGACCCAGGGAGTGAGGGCCGTTCACCCCTTCAGTTCCATGACCCGGGGTGTGAGGGCCGGGCACCCCTTCAGTGTCATGAACCGGGGTGTGATTGCCGGACACCCTTTCAGTGCCATGAAACGGGGTGTGAGGGCCGAGCACCCCTACAGTGCTGCGAACCGGGGTGTGAGGGCCGGGCACCCCTTCACATGACCCGTTGTGTGAGGGTCGGGCATCCCTTCAGCACCATGACCCAGAGTGTTAGGGCCGGGCTCGATTTCAGTGCCAAGAATCGGGGTGTGAGGGCCGGGCACCCCATCAGCACCATGACCCGGGGTGTGATGGCCGGGAACCGCTTCAACCCCATGCCCCGGGGTTTGAGGGCCGGGCACCCCTTCAGTGACATGACCTGGGGTGTGAGGGCCGGGCACCCGTCCAGCATCCATGACCCGGGGTGTGAGGGCTGGGAACCGCTTCAACCCCATGACCCGTGGTGTGAGGGCTGGGCTCCCTTCACATGACCTGGGGGTGTGAGGGCTGAACCGCTTCTGCCCCCATGACCTGTGGTGTGAGGGCTGAACTGCCTAACCCCATGACCCGTGGTGGTGAGGGCTGGCACCCTCCAGTGACATGACCTGGGGGTGGAGGGCCGGCACCCCTTCCAGCACATGACCTGGGTGTGAGGGCCGGGCACCCTCCAGACCATGACCCGTGTGAGGGCTGGTACCGCTTCAACCCCATGACCTGTGGGTGTGAGGGCCGGTAACCCCTTTAGGTCCATGACCCGGGGTGTGAGGGCCGGGCATCCCTTCAGTGTCATGAACCGGGGTGTGAGGGCCGGGCACCCCTACAGTGCTGCGAACCGGGGTGTGAGGGCCGGGCACCCCTTCACATGACCCGGGGTGTGAGGGTCGGGCACCCCTTCAGTGAAATGAATCGGGGTGTGCGGCCAGGACACCCCTTCAGCACCATGACCCATAGTGCTAGGGCCGGGCTCGATTTCAGTGCCAAGAATCGGGGCGTGAGGGCCGGGCACCCTTTAGCACCATGACCCGGGGTGTGATGGCCGGGAACCGCTTCAACCCCATGCCCCGGGGTGTGAGGGCCGGGCATCCCTTTAGTGACATAACCCGGGGTGTGAGGGCCGGGCACCCTTTCAGTGCCATGAATCGGGGTGTGAAAGCTGAGCACCCCTTCAGCACCATGACCCGGGGTGTGAGGGCCAGGCACCCCTTCAGTGCCATAACCTGGGGTGTGAGGGCCGGGCACCCCTTCAGTGACATGACCTGGGGTGTGAGGGTCGGGCACCCTTTCAGTGACATGACCAGGGGTGTGAGAGCCGGGCACCCCTCCAGCACCATGACCCGGGGTGTGAGGGCCGGGAACCGCTTCAACCCCATGACCGGGGGTGTGAGGGCCGGGCACCTCTTTAGCTCCATGACCCGGAGTGTGAGGGCCGGGCACCCCTTCAGTGTCATGCACCGGGGTGTGAGGGCCGGGCACCCCTACAGTGCTGCGAACCGGGGTGTGAGGGCCGGGCACCCCTTCACATGATCCGGGGTGTCAGGGTCGGGCACCCCTTCAGCGCCATGAATCGGGGTGTGACGGTCGGGCACCCCCTTCAGCTCCATGACCCTGGATGTCAGGGCCGGGCTCGATTTCAGTGCCATGATTCTAGGTGTGAGGCCCTGGCACGATTTCAGTGCCATGATTCGGGGTGTGAGGGTCGGGCACCTCATCAGCACCATGACCTGTGGTGTAAGAGCCGGGAACCACTTCAACCCCATGACCCGGGGTGTGAGGGCCGGGCACCCCTTTAGGTCCATGACCCGGGGTGTGAATGCCGGGCACCCCTTTAGTGACATGACCTGGGGTGTGAGGGCCGGGCACCCCCTTCAGCACCATGACCCTGGATGTCAGGGCCGGGCTCGATTTCAGTGCCATGAATCTAGGTGTGAGGCCCTGGCACGATTTCAGTGCCATGATTCGGGGTGTGAGGGTCGGGCACCTCATCAGCACCATAACCTGTGGTGTAAGAGCCGGGAACCACTTCAACCCCATGACCCGGGGTGTGAGGGCCGGGCACCCCTTTAGGTCCATGACCCGGGGTGTGAATGCCGGGCACCCCTTCAGCGCCATGAATCGGGGTGTGAGGGTCGGGCACCCCCTTCAGCACCATGACCCTGGATGTCAGGGCCGGGCTCGATTTCAGTGCCATGAATCTAGGTGTGAGGCCCTGGCACGATTTCAGTGCCATGATTCGGGGTGTGAGGGTCGGGCACCTCATCAGCACCATAACCTGTGGTGTAAGAGCCGGGAACCACTTCAACCCCATGACCCGGGGTGTGAGGGCCGGGCACCCCTTTAGGTCCATGACCCGGGGTGTGAATGCCGGGCACCCCTTTAGTGACATGACCTGGGGTGTGAGGGCCGGGCACCCCTCTAGCACCATGACCCGGAGTGTGAGGGCCGGGCACCCCTTCAGTGAAATGAATCGGGGTGTGAAAGCCGGGCCATGACCCGCGTTGTGAGGGCCGGGAACCGCTTTAACCCCATGACCCGTGGTGTGAGGCCCGGGCACCCCTTTAGGTCCAAGACCCGGGGTGTGAGGGCCGTGCACCCCTTCAGTGCCATGACCCGGGGTGTGAGGGCCGGGCACCCCTCCAGTGTCATGAAAGGGGGTGTGAGGTCCCGGCACCCTTTCAGTGTAATGAAACGGGGTGTGAAGGCCGGGCACCCCTACAGTACTGCGAACCGGGGTGAGAGGGCCGGGCACCCCTTCACATGACCCGGGGTGTGAGGGTCGGGCACCCCTTCAGTGCCATGAATCGGGGTGTGAGGGCACCCCTTTTGTGACATGACCCGGGGTTTGAGGCCACACCTGTTCAGCTCCATGACACGGGTTTGAGGGCCGGGCACCCTCAGTGCCATGACCTGGGAGTGAGGGCCAGGCACCTTCGTGACATGACCCGGGGTTTGAGGGCCGGGCACCCGTTCAGCTCCATGACACGGGGTTTGAGGGCCGGGCACCCCTTCAGTGCCATGACCCGGGGTGTGAGGGCCGGGCACCCCTTCAATGTCATGAACCGGAGTGTGATTGCCGGGCACCCCTTTAGGTCCAAGACCCGGGGTGTGAGGGCCGTGCACCCCTTCAGTGCCATGACCCGGGG
Organism: Homarus americanus; assembly: GCF_018991925.1. Lineage (NCBI taxonomy): Eukaryota > Metazoa > Arthropoda > Malacostraca > Decapoda > Nephropidae > Homarus > Homarus americanus. The sequence goes on from NW_024746903.1 coordinate 10,970, forward strand.
TGTGAGGGCCGGGCACCCCTCCAGTGTCATGAAAGGGGGTGTGAGGTACCGGCACCCTTTCAGTGTAATGAAACGGGGTGTGAAGGCCGGGCACCCCTACAGTACTGCGAACCGGGGTGAGAGGGCCTGGCACCCCTTCACATGACCCGGGGTGTGAGGGTCGGGCACCCCTTCAGTGCCATGAATCGGGGTGTGAGGGTCGGGCACCTCATCAGCACCATGACCCATGGTGTAAGGGCCAGGAACCGCTTCAACCCCATGACCCAGGGTATGAGGGCCGGGCACCCATTTAGGTCCATCACCCGGGGTGTGAGGGCCGTGCACCCCTTCAGTGACATGACCCGGGATGTGGGGGCTGGGCACCCCCTTAGTGACATGACCCTGGGTGTAAGAGCCGGGCACCCTTTCAGTGCCATGAACCGGGTTGTGAAGGCCGGGCACCCCTTCAGCCCCATGACCCGGAGTGTGAGGGCCGGGCACCCGCTTAGGTCTATGACCAGGGGTGTGAGGTCCCTGCATACCTTCAGTGCCATCGCCAGGGGTGTGACGGCCGGTCACCGCTTCAGTGCCATGACCCGGGGTGTGAGGGCCGGGAAACCCTTCAGTGACATAACCCGGGGCGTCAGGGCCGGACACCACTTTCGTGCCATGAAACGGGGTGTGAGGGCTGGGCTCCCCTTCAGTGCCATGACCTGGGGTGTGAGGGCCTGGCACCCCTTCAGTGACATGACCCGGGGTGTGAGGGCCGGGCACCCTTTCAGTGTCATGAACCTGGGTGTGAGGGCCGGGCACCCCTTAAGTGCCATGAAACGGGGTGTGAGTGCCGGGCACCCATACAGTGCTTTGAACCAGGGTGTGAGGGCCGGGCACCCCTTCACATGACCCTGGGTGTGAGGGCCGGGTACCCTTTCAGTGTCATGAACCTGGGTGTGAGGGCCGGGCACCCCTTCACATGACCCGGGGTGTGAGGGTCGGGCACCCCTTCAGTGAAATGAATCGGGGTGTTAGGCCAGGACACCCCTTCAGCACCATGACCCATAGTGCTAGGGCCGGGCTCGATTTCAGTGCCAAGAATCGGGGCGTGAGGGCCGGGCACCCTTTAGCACCATGACCCGGGGTGTGAGGGCCGGGCATCCCTTTAGTGACATAACCCGGGGTGTGAGGGCCGGGCACCCTTTCAGTGCCATAGATCAGGGGTGTAAGGGCCGGGCACCCCATTAGCACCATGACCCAGGGTGTGAGGGCGGGGCACCCCTTCAGTACCAAGACCCGGGGTATGAGGGCCAGGCACCCCTTCAGTGACATGACCCGGGATGAGGGCCGGGCACCCTTTCAGTGACATGACCCGGGGTGTGAGGGCCGGCACCCCTCCAGCACAATGACCCGGGGTGTGAGGGCCGGGAACCGCTTCAACCCCTTGACCGGGGGTGTGAGGGCCGGGCACCCCTTTAGCTCCATGACCCGGGGTGTGAGGGCCAGGCACCCCTCCAGCACCATGACCCGGAGTGTGAGGGCCGGGCACCCCTTCAGTGTCATGCACCGGGGTGTGAGGGCCGGGCACCCCTACAGTGCTGCGAACCGGGGTGTGAGGGCCGGGCACCCCTTCACATGATCCGGGGTGTCAGGGTCGGGCACCCCTTCAGCGCCATGAATCGGGGCGTGAGGGTCGGGCACCCCCTTCAGCACCATGACCCTGGATGTCAGGAACGGGCTCGATTTCAGTGCCATGAATCTAGGTGTGAGGCCCTGGCACTATTTCAGTGCCATGATTCGGGGTGTGAGGGTCGGGCACCTCATCAGCACCATGACCTGTGGTGTAAGAGCCGGGAACCACTTCAACCCCATGACCCGGGGTGTGAGGGCCGGGCACCCCTTTAGGTCCATGACCCGGGGTGTGAATGCCGGGCACCCCTTTAGTGACATGACCCGGGGTGTGAGGGCCGGGCACCCCTCCAGCACCATGACCCGGAGTGTGAGGGCCGGGCACCCCTTCAGTGAAATGAATCGGGTGAAAGCCGGGCGACCCGCGTTGTGAGGGCTGGAACCGCTTTAACCCCATGACCCGTGGTGTGGAGGCCCGGCACCCCTTTAGGTCCAAGAGACCCGGGGTGTGAGGGCTGTGCACCCCTTCAGTGCCATACCTGGGTGTGAGGGGGCCGGGCACCCTCCAGTCATGAAAGGGGTGTGGAGGTCCCGGCACTTTCAGTGTAATGAAACGGGGTGTGAAGGCTGGCACCCCCTACAGAACTGCGAACCGTGAGAGGGCTGGCACCTTCACATGACCTGGGTGAGGTCGGGCACCCCTTCAGTGCCATGAATCGGGTGTGAGGGTCGGGCACCCTTTGTGACATGACCTGGGTTTGAGGGCCGGGCACCTGTTCAGCTCTATGACACGGGTTGAGGGCTGGGCACCCCTTCAGTGCCAAGGACCTGGGAGTGAGGCTGGCACCCCTTTCGTGACATGACCTGGGGTTTGAGGCTGCACCCGTTCAGCCCCATGACACGGGGTTTGAGGGCTGGCACCCTTCAGTGCCATGACCTGGGAGGGCTGCACCCCTTCAATGTCATGAACCGAGTGATTGCCGGGCACCCCTTAGGTCCAAGACCCGGGTGTGGAGGGGCTGCACCCCTTCAGTGCCATGACCCGGGGTGAGGGCTGGGCACCCCTCCAGTGTCATGAAAGGGGGTGGAGGTACCGGCACCTTTTCAGTGTAATGAAACGGGGTGTGAAGGCCGGGCACTTAAGGTACTGGCAACCGGGGTGAGGGCCTGGCACCCCTTCACATGACCCGGGGTGTGAGGGCCGGGCACCCCTTCAGCGAATCGGGGTGTGAGGTCGGCACTTACCAGCACCATGACCCATGGTGTAAGCGGGCCAGGAACCGCTTCAACCCCATGACCCAGGGTACAGGGCTGGGCACCCATTTAGTCCATCACCTGGGGTGTGAGGGCCGGCACCCCTTCAGTGACATGACCCGGGATGTGGGGCTGGGCACCCCTTTAGTGACATGACCCTGGGTGTAAGATCCGGCACTTCAGTGCCATGAACTGGCCAGGAAGGCCGGGCACCCTTCAGCCCCCATGACCCGAGCGAGGCCTGGCAACTGCCAGTTCACATCAGTGAGGTCCCTGCATACCTTCAAAAGCACGCTTGTGGTGTGTGACGGCTGTCACCGCTTCAGTGCCATGACCCGGGTGAGGCCGGGAAACCTTCAGTGACATGACCAAGTGTCAGGGCCGGACACCACTTTCGTGCCATGAAACGGTGTGTGAGGGGCTGGGCTCCCCCTTCAGCTTCAGTGCCATGACCTGGGGTGTGAGAGCCTGGCACCCCTTCAGTGACATGACCTGGGTGTGAGGGCCGGGCACCTTTCAGTCATGAACCTGGGTGTGAGGCCGGGCACCCCTGAGTGCCATGAAACGGGGTGTGAGTGCCGGGCACCCATACAGTGCTTTGAACCGTGTGAGGGCCAGGCACCTTCACATGACCCTGTGAGGGCTGGTACCCTTTCAGTGTCATGAACCTGTGGGCACTTCACATGACCCGGGGTGTGAGGGTCGGGCACCCTTCAGTGAAATGAATGGGTGAGGCCAGGACACCCCTTCAGCACCATGACCATAGTGCTAGGGGCCGGCCTGATTTCAGTGCCAGAATCGGGCGTGAGGGCCGGCACCTTAGCACCATGACCTGGGGTGTGAGGGCCGGCATCCTTTAGTGACATAACCCGGGTGTGAGGGCCGGGCACCTTTCAGTGCCATGAATCGGGTGTGAAAGCGGCACCCCTTCAGCACCATGACCCGGGTGTGAGGGCCAGGCACCCTTCAGTGCCATGACCTGGGTGAGGCTGGCACCCTCAGTGACATGACCTGGGGTGTGAGGGTCGGGCACCCTTCAGTGACATGACCTGGGTGTGAGGGCCGGCACCCTCCAGCACAATGACCTGGGGTGAGGGCTGGAACCGCTTCAACCCCTTGACCGGGGTGTGGAGGGCCGGGCACCCTTTAGCTCCATGACCCGGGGTGTGAGGGCCAGGCACCCTCCAGCACCATGACCCGGGTGTGAGGGCCGGCACCCCTTCAGTGTCATGCACCGGGTGTGAGGCCGGGCACCCCTACAGTGCTGCGAACCGGGGTGAGGGCTGGCACCCTTCACATGATCCGGGGTGTCAGGCCGGGCACCCTTCATGAACGGGGTATGAGGGTCGGCACCCCTTCAGCACCATGACCCTGGATGTCAGGGCTGCCTGATTTCAGTGCCATGAATCTAGGTGAGGCCCGGCACGATTTCAGTGCCATGATCGGGGTGTGAGGGTCGGGCACCTCATCAGCACCATAACCCGTGTGTAAGAGCCGGGAACTACTTCAACCCCCATGACCCGGGTGTGAGGGCCGGCACCCCTTTTAGGTCCATGACCTGGGGTGTGAAATGCTGGCACCCCTTTAGTGACATGACCTGGGGTGAGGGCTGGCACCCCTCTAAGCACCATGACCCGGAGGAGGGCTGCACCCCTTCAGTGAAATGAATCGGTGTGAAAGCCGGCTATGACATGTTGTGAGGGCTGGAACTTTTAACCCCATGACCTGTGGTGTGGAGGCCCGGGCACCCCTTTAGGTCCAAGACCCGGGGTGTGTGAGGGCCGTGCACCCTTCAGTGCCATGACCTGGGAGGGGCTGGCACCCTCCAGTGTCATGAAAGGGGGGTGTGAGGTCCCGGCACCCTTACAGTGTAATGAAACGGGGTGTGAAGGCCGGGCACCCCTCACAGAACTGCGAACTGGGGTGAGAGGGCCGGGCACCTCTTCACATGACCTGGGTGTGAGGGTCGGCACCCCTTCAGTGCCAAGGCGAATCGGGGGTGCGAGGGTCGCACCCCTTTTGTGACATGACCCGGGTTTGAGGCCGGGCACCTGTTCAGCTCCATGACACGGGTTTGAGGGCCGGGCACTCTTCAGTGCCATGACCCGGGAGTGAGGGCTGGGCACCTCGTGATACATGACCTGGGTTTGAGGCCGGGCACCTGTTCAGCTCCATGACATGGGGTTTGAGGGTTGGCACCCTTTCAGTGCCATGACCTGGGTGTGAGGCCGGGCACCCCTTCAATGTCATGAACCGGAGTGTGATTGCTGGCACCCCTTAGGTCCAAGACCCAAGAGGGCTGTGCACCCCTTCAGTGCCATGACCTGTGAAATGGGCACCCTCCAGTCATGAAAGGGGTGGGAGGTACCGCACTTTTCAGTGTAATGCCGAAACGGGTGTGAAGCCGGGCACCCCTACAGTACTGGGCGAACCGGGCAGTGAGGGCCTGGCACCCTTCACATGACCCGGGTGTGAGGGTCGGGCACCCCTTTAGTGCCATGAATCGGGGTGTGAGGTCGGGCACTCTATCAGCAATTCATGACCCATGGTGTAAGGGGCCAGGAAACCGCTTCAACCCCATGACCCAGGGTATGAGGGCTGGCACCCATTTAGGTCCATCACCCGGGGTGTGAGGCCGCACCCTTCAGTGACATGACCTGGGATGTGGGGGCTGGGCACCCCTTTAGTGACATGACCCTGGGTGTAAGATCCGGGCACCTCTTTCAGTGCCATGAACTGGTTGTGAAGGCTGCACCCTTCAGCCCCATGACCCGGAGTGTGAGGGCTGGCAATCTGCTTAGGTCTATGACCAGGGTGAGGTCCCTATACCTTCAAAAGCATCGCCAGGGGTGTGACGGCCGGTCACCGCTTCAGTGCCATGACCTGGGGTGTGAGGCTGGAAATTCTTCAGTGACATGACCCGGGGCGTCAGGCTGACACCACTTTCGTGCCATGAAACGGGGTGTGAGGGCTGGGCTCCCTTCAGTGCCATGACCTGGGGTGTAGGGCCTGCACCCTTCAGTGACATGACCTGGGGTGAGGGCCGGGCAACTTTCAGTGTCATGAACCTGTGAGGCCGGGCACTCTCAAGTGCCATGAAACGGGGTGTGGAGTGCCGGCACCCACAGTGCTTTGAACCAGGGTGTGAGGGCTGGCACCCCCCTCTCACATGACCCTGGGTGTGAGGGCTGGCAATCTTTTCAGTGTCATGAACCTGGGTGTGAGGGCTGGGCACCCCTTCACATGACCTGGGTGTGAGGGTCGGCACCCCTTCAGTGGTGAATGAATCGGGTAAAAGTAGCCAGACACCCTTCAGCACCATGACCCATAGTGCTAGGGGCTGGCCTGATTTCAAAGCCAAGAATCGGGCGTGAGGGCTGGGCACCCTTAGCACCATGACCTGGTGAGGGCTTCGGCATCCCTTTAGTGACATACAACCTGGTGTGGGAGGGCTGGCACCCTTCAGTGCCATGAATCGGGGTGTGAGCCGGGCACCCCTTCAGCACCACGACCTGGGGTGTGAGGGCCAGGCACCTTCAGTGCCAAGGACCTGGGTGTGAGGGCTGCACCCCTTCAGTGACATGACCAGATGGGAGGGTCGGGCACCCTTCAGTGACATGACCTGGGTGTGAGGCCGGCACCCCTCCAGCACAATGACCTGGGGTGTGAGGGCCGGGAACTGCTTCAACCCCTTGAGACTGGGGGTGGAGGGCTGGGCACCCCTTTAGCTCCATGACCTGGGGTGTGAGGGCCAGGCACCCCTCCAGCACCATGACCCGGAGTGTGAGGGCCGGGCACCCCTTCAGTGTCATGCACCGGGTGAGGGCCGGGCACCCTTACAGTAAAGCTGCGAACCGGGGGTGGAGGGCTGGCACCCTTCACATGATCCGTACAGGTCGGCACCCTTCAGCGCCATGAATCGGGGTATGAGGGTCGGCACTTCTTCAGCACCATGACCCTCGATGTCAGGCCGGGCTCGATTTCAGTGCCATGAATCTAGGTGTGAGGCCCTGGCACGATTTCAGTGCCATGATTGGGTGGGAGGGTCGGCACCTCATCAGCACCATAACCTGTGGTGTAAGAGCCGGGAACCACTTCAACCCCATGACCTGGGTGTGAGGGCTGGCACCCCTTTTAGGTCCATGACCCGGGGTGTGAATGCCGGGCACCCCTTTTAGTGACATGACCTGGGGTGTGAGGGCCGGGCACCCCTCTAGCACCATGACCCGGAGTGTGTGGGCCGGGCACCCCTTCAGTGAAATGAATCGGGTGTGAAAGCGGGCGACTCCGCGCTTGTGAGGGCTGGAACCGCTTTAACCCCTATGACCTGTGGTGAGGCCTGGCACCCTTTAGGTCCAAGACCTGGGTGTGAGGGGCCGTGCACCCTTCAGTGCCAAGACCTGGGTGTGAGGGCTGGCAACCCTCCAGTGTCATGAAAGCAAGTGGAGGTCCTGGCACCCTTCAGTGTAATGAAACGGGGTGTGAAGGCCGGGCACCTTACAGTACTGCGAACCGGGGTGAGGGCCGGGCACCCCTTCACATGACCTGGGTGTGAGGGTCGGCACCCCTTCAGTGCCATGAATCGGGTGGTGGCTCGGCACCCTTTGTGACATGACCCGGGGTTTGAGGGCCGGGCAATCTGCTCAGCTCCATGACATGGGGTTTGAGTGGCCGGGCACCCCTTCAGTGCCATGACCCGGGAGTGAGGGCCGGGCGCACCCCTTTGTGACATGACCTGGGGTTTGAGGGCTGGCACCCGTTCAGCTCCATGACATGGGGTTTGAGGGCCCCGGGCACCCCTTCAGTGCCATGACCCGGGGTGTGAGGGCCGGGCACCTTCAATGTCATGAAAGGGGGTGGAGGTACCGGCACCCTTTCAGTGTAATGACCCGGGGTGTGAGGGTCGGCACCCCTTCAGTGCCATGAATCGGGGTGTGTGAAGGGCACCCTACAGTGCTGTGAACCGGGTGTGAGGGCCGGGCTCCCTTCAGTGCCATGATCCGGGGTGTGAGGGCCGGGCACCCCTTCAGTGCCATGACCGGGAGTGAGAGCTGGGCACCCTTCAGTGACATGACCCGGGGGAGTGAGGGCCGACACTTTCCAGTGACATGACCCAGGGTGTGAGGTTCAGGCACACCTCCAGCACCATGACCCGGGGTGTGAGGTTCGGGCACACCTTCAGTGCCATGACCCGGGTGTGAGGCTGGCACCTTCAGCACCATGATCCAGGGTGTTAGGCTGCCTGTTTTCAGTGCCAAGAATCGGGGTGAGAGGGCCGGGCACCCATCAGCACCATAACCCGGGTGTGAGGGCCGGGAACCGCTTCAAACCCATGACCCGGGTGTAGGGCCGGGCACCCTTTCAGTGCCATGAAACGGGTGTGAGGGTCACCCCCAGTGAAATGAATCGGGGTGAGGCCTGCACCCTTCAGCACCATGACCCAGAGTGTTAGGGCTGGGCTCGATTTCAGTGCCAAGGATCAGGGAGTGAGGGTCGGCACCCTCCAGTGACATGACCTAGGGTGTGAGGGCCGGCACCCCTTCAGTGACATGACCCGGGTGTGAGGGCCGGCACCTCCACCATGACCCGGGGTGTGAGGGCCGGGCACCGCTTCAACCCCATGACCCGTGGTGTGAGGGCCGGTAACCCTTTAGGTCCATGACCCGTGAGGGCTGGCCTGGTGTGAGGCCGGGCTCGATTTCAGTGCCAGGATCAGGGGTGTGAGGGTCAGACCTCCAGTGACATGACCTGGGTGTGAGGCCAGGCACCTTCAGTGGCATGACCCAGGGTGTGAGGGCCAGGCACCCCTCAACACCATGACCCGGGGGTGTGAGGGGAGCCGTGCAGCTAGCCCCACTTGACCGTGGTGTGAGGGCAGTAACCCCTTGGTGCGGCCAGTGTGAGGCCGTGCACCCCTTCAGTCCTGTGAATCAGGGGTGTGAGGTCAGGCACCCCTTCGCTACCATGACCCTGAGATGTCAGGGCCGGGCGCATTCAGTGCCATGAATCAGGTGTGGCCCTGGCATTTCCAGTGCCATGATTCAGGGGTGTGGTCAGGCACCTCATCAGCACCATAACCTGTGGTGTAGAGCCGGAACCACTTCCAACCCTGACCCGAGTGTGAGGCCAGGCACCCTTTAGGTCCATGACCCAGGGGTGTGAATGCCAGGCTTGCTTGGTGACATGACCTGGGGTGTGAGGCCGTGCACCCCTCTAGCACCATGACCCAGGTGTGAGGCCGGGCACCCCTTCAGTGAAATGAATCGGGGTGTAAGCCGGGCCCATGGCCCGCGTTGTGAGGGCCAGGAACCGCTTTAACCCCACGGCCCGTGGTGTGAGGCCGGGCACCCCGCTAGGTCAGACCCGGGGTGTGAGGGCCGTGCACCACTCAGTCACCATGACCCGGTGTGAGGGCCCGGGCACCCCTCCAATGATGTCATGAAGAGGTGTAGGGTCCCGGCACCCCTTTCGAATGTAATGAAACAGGTGTGAGCAAAAGGCACTACATTACACGAACCGGGGTGAGAGGGCCTGGCACCCCTTCCCATGACCCAGGGTGTGGTCCGGGCACCCCTTCAGCTATGGTCGGGGTGGGAGGGTGGGCACCCCTTTGTGACATGACCGGGGTGAGAGGGCCGGGCACCCCTTCACATGACCCGGGGTGTGAGGGTCGGGCACCCCTTCAGTGCCATGACCCGGGGTGTGAGGGTCAGGCACCCCTTTTGTGACATGACCCGGGGTTTGAGGGCCGGGCACCCGTTCAGCTCCATGACACGGGGTTTGAGGGTTTGAGGGCCGGGCACCCCTTCAGTGCCATGACCCGGGGTGTGAGGGCCGGGCACCCCTTCAATGTCATGAACCGGAGTGTGATTGCCGGGCACCCCTTTAGGTCCAAGACCCGGGGTGTGAGGGCCGTGCACCCCTTCAGTGCCATGACCCGGGGTGTGAGGGCCGGGCACCCCTCCAGTGTCATGAAAGGGGGTGTGAGGTACCGGCACCCTTTCAGTGTAATGAAACGGGGTGTGAAGGCCGGGCACCCCTACAGTACTGCGAACCGGGGTGAGAGGGCCTGGCACCCCTTCACATGACCCGGGGTGTGAGGGTCGGGCACCCCTTCAGTGCCATGAATCGGGGTGTGAGGGTCGGGCACCTCATCAGCACCATGACCCATGGTGTAAGGGCCAGGAACCGCTTCAACCCCATGACCCAGGGTATGAGGGCCGGGCACCCATTTAGGTCCATCACCCGGGGTGTGAGGGCCGTGCACCCCTTCAGTGACATGACCCGGGATGTGGGGGCTGGGCACCCCCTTAGTGACATGACCCTGGGTGTAAGAGCCGGGCACCCTTTCAGTGCCATGAACCGGGTTGTGAAGGCCGGGCACCCCTTCAGCCCCATGACCCGGAGTGTGAGGGCCGGGCACCCGCTTAGGTCTATGACCAGGGGTGTGAGGTCCCTGCATACCTTCAGTGCCATCGCCAGGGGTGTGACGGCCGGTCACCGCTTCAGTGCCATGACCCGGGGTGTGAGGGCCGGGAATAACCCGGGGCGTCAGGGCCGGACACCACTTTCGTGCCATGAAACGGGGTGTGAGGGCTGGGCTCCCCTTCAGTGCCATGACCTGGGGTGTGAGGGCCTGGCACCCCTTCAGTGACATGACCCGGGGTGTGAGGGCCGGGCACCCTTTCAGTGTCATGAACCTGGGTGTGAGGGCCGGGCACCCCTTAAGTGCCATGAAACGGGGTGTGAGTGCCGGGCACCCATACAGTGCTTTGAACCAGGGTGTGAGGGCCGGGCACCCCTTCACATGACCCTGGGTGTGAGGGCCGGGTACCCTTTCAGTGTCATGAACCTGGGTGTGAGGGCCGGGCACCCCTTCACATGACCAGGTGTCAGGCCAGGCACCTTCAGCACCTGACCCCTGGGTGGTGAGGACCAGGCATCTTCAGTGCCATGACCCAGGTGTGAGGGCCAGGCACCTTCAGTGACATGACCCGGGATGTGAGGGCCAGGCACCTTGGTGACACTTGACCCAGGGTGTGAGGGCCAGGCACCCCTTCAGCACCGCGACCCAGGGGTATGAGGGCCATACCCCGTCTGTGCCATGATCCGGGGTGTGGGGCAGGCACCCCTCAGCACCATGACTCGGGGGTGTGAGGGCCGGAACACTTCCAACCCCCATAATCCGTGGTGGCGGGGCAGGGCACCTGCCCCCAGGTCCGCAGCCCGGGTGTGAGGGCAATGCACCTTTAAAGTGCCATGAACCGGGGTGTGAGGCCAGGCACGCCAGTTTCATGAGAGCAGGGTGTGAGGGCCGGGCACCTTCCAGTGCCATGAATCGGGGTGTGAAAGCCGGGCACCCCTTCAGCACCATGACCCGGGGTGTGAGGGCCAGGCACCCCTTCAGTGCCATGACCCGGGGTGTGAGGGCCCGGCACCCCTTCAGTGACATGACTCGGGGTGTGGGGGCCGGGCACCCCTCCAGCACCATGAACCGGGGTGTGTGGGCCGGGAACAGCTTCAACCCCATGACCCGTGGTGTGAGGGCCGGGCACCCCATTAGGTCCATGACCCGGGATGTGAGGGCCGTGCACCCTTTCAGTGCCATGACCGGGAGTGTGAGAGCTGGGCACCCATTCAGTGCGGTGAAACGGGGTGTGAAGGCCGGGCACCCATTCAGTGATATGAAACGGGGTGTGAAGGCCGGGCACCGCTACAGTGCTGCGAACCGGGGTGTGAGGGCCGGGCACCCCTTCACATGACCCGGGGTGTGAGGGTCGGGCACCCCTACAGTGCCATGAATCGGGGTGTGAAGGCCGGGCACCCCTTCAGTGCTGTGAACCGGGGTGTGAGGGCCGGGCACCCCTTCAGTGACATGATCCGGGGTGTGAGGGCCGGGCACCCCTTCAGTGCCATGTCCGGGAGTGTGAGAGTTGGGCACCCCTTCAGTGACATGACCCGGGGAGTGAGGGCCGGACACCCTTTCAGTGACATGACCCGGGGTGTGGTTCAGGGCACACCTCAGCACCGCAGTGAGCCAGGGAGTGTGAGGTTCAGGCACACCTTCAGTGCCATGACCCAGGAGGTGTGAGGGCACCTTCAGCACCATGATCCAGGATGGTAGGGCCAGGCTCGTTTCAGTGCCAGAATCAGGGTGAGGCCAGGAGCACCCCATCAACACCATAACCCAGGGTGTGAGGGCCGGGCACCCCTACAGTGCTGCAAACCGGGGTGTGAGGGCCGGGCACCCCTTCACATGACCCGGGGTGTGAGGGTCAGGCACCCCTTCAGTGAAATGAATCGGGGTGTGAGGGCCGTGCACCCCATCAGCACCATGACCCAGAGTGTTAGGGCCGGGTTCGATTTCAGTGCCAAGGCATGACCCAGGGGTGTGAGGAATGACACCCCTTCAGTGAAAATGAATCAGGTGTGAGGCCGTGCACCCTTCAGCACCATGACCCAGAGTGGTAGGGCCGGGCTCGATTTCAATGCCAAGAATCGGGGTGTGAGGGTCGGGCACCCCTCCAGTGACATGACTTGGGGTGTGAGGGCCGGGCACCCCTTCAGTGACATGACCCGGGGTGTGAGGGCCGGGCACCCCTCCAGCATCATGACCCGGGGTGTGAGGGCCGGGAACCGCTTCAACCCCATGACCCGTGGTGTGAGGGCCGGGCACCCCTTTAGGTCCATGACCCGGGGTGTGAGGGCCGGGCACCCCTCCAGCACCATGACCCGGGGTGCGAGGGCCGGGAACCCTTTCATTGCCATAACCCGGGGTGTGAGGGCTGGTCACTCCTTCAGTGCCATGACCCGGTGTGTGAGGGCTGGGCACCCCTTCAGCAACATGACCCGGGGGGTGAGGGCCGGGCACTCGTTTAGCTCTATGACCAGGGGTGTGAGGTCCGGGCATACCTTCAGTGCCATTGCCAGGGGTGTGACGGCCGGGCACCGCTTCAGTGCCATGACCCGAGGTGTGAGGCCCGGGCACCTCTTCACTGACATGACCCTGGGCTTTAGGGTCGGGCACCCCTTCAGTGCCATGAGCCGGGTTGTGAGGGCCGGGAACCCCTTTAGTGCCATGAAACGGGGTGTGAGGCCCGGGCACCACGACAGAGTTATGAACTGGGGTGTGAGGGTCGGGCACCTATTCAGTGCCATGACCCGGGGTGTGAGGGCCGGGCACCCTTTCAGTGCCATGAATCGGGGTGTGATGACCGGGCACCCCTTCAGCTCCATGACCCGGGGTGTGAGGGCCGTGCACCCCTTCAGTGACATGACCCGGGGTGTGAAGGCCGGGCACATTTTCAGTGCCATGAATCGGGGTGTGATGGCCGGGTACCCCTTCAGCTCCATGACCCGTGGTGTGAGGACCGGGAACCGCTTAAATCCCATGACCCGGGGTGTGAGTGCCGGGCACCCCTTTAGGTCCATGACCCTGGGTGTGAGGGCCGTGCAACCCTTAAGTGACATGACCCGGGGTGTGAGGGCCGGGCACCCCTTTAGTGACATGACCCGGGGTGTGAGGGCCGGGAACCCCTCCAGCACCAAGACCCGGAGTGTGAGAGCCGGGGACCCCTTCCTTGTCATGAACCCGGGTGTGACGGCCGGGCACCCCTTCAGTGCCATGAACCGGGGTGTGAGGGCCGGGCACCCCTTTTGTGACATGACCCGGGGTTTGAGGGCCGGGCACCCCTTCAGCACCATGACACGGGGTTTGAGGGCCAGGCACCCCTTCAGTGCCATGACCCGGGGTGTGAGGGCCGGGCTTCCCTTCAGTGACATGACCTGGGGTGTGAGGTGTGAGGGCCGATACCCCTTCAGCACCATGACCCAGAGTGTTAGGGCCGGGCTCGATTTCAGTGCACAGAGACCAGGGGTGTGAGGTCGGGCACCCCTCCAGTGACATGACCTGGGGTGTGAGGCTGGGCACCCTTCAGTGTTTATGACCCAGGGTGTGAGAGATGGGCACCCCTCCAGCACCACTGGGGGTGTGAGGCCAAGTGCCACTTCAGCCCCGCGACCCCGTGGTGTGAGGGCCAGCCTTGCAGGTCCATGACCCAGGATGTGAGGCCGTGCACCCCTTCAGTGCCATGAATCAGGGTGTGGTCAGGCACCCCCTTCAGCACCATGACCCTGGATGTCAGGGCGGGCTCTGATTTTCAGTGCCATGAATCTGGGTGTGAGCCCTGGCATTCAATGCCATGATTAGGAGGTGTGAGGTGGGCACCTCCATCAACTACACCATAAACCTGTGGTGTAAGAACAGGAACCACTTCAACCCCATGACCCGGGGTGTGAGGGCCGGGCACCTTGGGTCCATGACCCAGGGGTGTGAATGCCGGGCACCTTTTAGTGACATGACCTGGGGTGTGGAGGCCAGGCACCCCTCCTGCTGTGACCCGGAGTGTGAGGCCAGGGCACCTTCAGTGGGAAATGAATCAGGGGTGTGACATGAGCCATGAAGCCCGCAGTTGTGAGGCCAGGTGCTAACCCAGCCCGTGGTGTGAGGCCCAGGCTGCTAGGTCAGACCAGGGGTGTGAGGGCCGTGCACCCCTTCCAGTGCCATGACCCGGGGTGTGGGGCCGGGCACCCCTCAGCACCACTGAACCGGGTGGCGAGGGCCAGTGGCTAACCCCGGCCCCGTGTGTGAGGGCGGGCACCCCCGTGAGATCCATGGCCCCGGGATGTGAGGCCGTGCACCCTTTCAGTGCCATGACCGGGAGTGTGAGAGCTGGGCACGCCCATTCAGTGCGATGTGAGCAGTGTGGCGGGCACCCATTCAGTGCGATGAAACAGGGTGTAGAAGGCCGGGCACCCTTCAGTGCTCTGAGCCAGGGTGTGGGGGCCCCAGCACCCCTTCTCACTGGCAGGGTGTGAGGTCAGAGCTGCTTCAGTGCATAGATCAGGGTGTGAAGGCCAGGGGCTTTCACAGTGCTGTGAACCGGGGTGTGAGGGCGGGCTCCCCCGTCAGTGCCATGATCCGGGGTGTGAGGGCCGGGCACCCCTTCAGTGCCATGACCGGGAGTGTGAGAGCTGGGCACCCCTTCAGTGACATGACCCGGGGAGTGAGGGCCGGACACCCTTTCAGTGACATGACCGGGGGTGTGAGGTTGGGCACACCTCCAGCACCATGACCGGGGTGTGAGGTTCAAGGGCACACCAGCCAGTGCCATGACCCGAGGTGTGAGGGCCAGGCACCCTTCAACACCAAGTCCAGGATGTTGAGACGGGCTCGTTTTCAGTAGAATCAGGGGTGAGAGGGCCAGGGCACCCCATCAGCACCATAACCCAAGGTGTGAGGGCCCAGGAACCGCCTAAACCCCTTGGCCAGGGGTGCAGGTGAGGGCCAGGCACCCTTTCAGTGCCATGGGAAGCAGGGTGTAGGGTCAGGCACCCCGTTCAGTGAAATGAATTGGGGTGTGAGGGCCATGCACCCCTTCAGCACCATGACCCAGAGTGTTAGGGCCGGGCTCGATTTCAGTGCCAAGGATCAGGGAGTGAGGGTCGGGCACCCCTCCAGTGACATGACCTAGGGTGTGAGGGCCGGGCACCCCTCCAGCACCATGACCCGGGGTGTGAGGGCCGGGAACCGCTTCAACCCCATGACCCGTGGTGTGAGGGCCGGGCACCCCTTTAGGTCCATGACCCGGGGTGTGAGGGCCGGGCACCCCTCCAGCACCATGACCCGGGGTGCGAGGGCCGGGAACCCTTTCATTGCCATAACCCGGGGTGTGAGGGCTGGTCACTCCTTCAGTGCCATGACCCGGTGTGTGAGGGCTGGGCACCCCTTCAGCAACATGACCCGGGGGGTGAGGGCCGGGCACTCGTTTAGCTCTATGACCAGGGGTGTGAGGTCCGGGCATACCTTCAGTGCCATTGCCAGGGGTGTGACGGCCGGGCACCGCTTCAGTGCCATGACCCGAGGTGTGAGGCCCGGGCACCTCTTCACTGACATGACCCTGGGCTTTAGGGTCGGGCACCCCTTCAGTGCCATGAGCCGGGTTGTGAGGGCCGGGAACCCCTTTAGTGCCATGAAACGGGGTGTGAGGCCCGGGCACCACGACAGAGTTATGAACTGGGGTGTGAGGGTCGGGCACCTATTCAGTGCCATGACCCGGGGTGTGAGGGCCGGGCACCCTTTCAGTCCCATGAATCGGGGTGTGATGACCGGGCACCCCTTCAGCTCCATGACCCGGGGTGTGAGGGCCGTGCACCCCTTCAGTGACATGACCCGGGGTGTGAAGGCCGGGCACATTTTCAGTGCCATGAATCGGGGTGTGATGGCCGGGTACCCCTTCCGCTCCATGACCCGTGGTGTGAGGACCGGGAACCGCTTAAATCCCATGACCCGGGGTGTGAGTGACGGGCACCCCTTTAGGTCCATGACCCTGGGTGTGAGGGCCGTGCACCCCTTAAGTGACATGACCCGGGATGTGAGGGCCGAGCACCCCTTTAGTGACATGACCCGGGGTGTGAGGGCCGGGAGTCCCTCCAGCACCAAGACCCGGAGTGTGAGAGCCAGGGACCCCTTTCTTGTCATGAACCCGGGTGTGACGGCCGAGCACCCCTTCAGTGCCATGAACCGGGGAGTGAGGGCCGGGCACCCCTTTTGTGACATGACCCGGGGTTTGAGGGCCGGGCACCCGTTCAGCACCATGACACGGGGTTTGAGGGCCGGGCACCCCTTCAGTGCCATGACCCGGGGTGTGAGGGCTGGGCACCCCTTCAATGTCATGAACCGGAGTGTGAGGGCCGGGCACCCTTTCAGTGCCATGAAACAGGGTGTGAGGGCCGGGCACCCCTACAGTGCTGCAAACCGGGGTGTGAGGGCCGGGCACTCCTTCACATGACCCGGGGCGTGAGGGTCAGGCACCCGTTCAGTGAAATGAATCGGGGTGTGAGGGCCGTGCACCCCTTCAGCACCATGACCCAGAGTGTTAGGGCCGGGCTCGATTTCAGTGCCAAGGATCAGGGTGTGAGGGTCGGGCACCCCTCCAGTGACATGACCTGGGGTGTGAGGGCTGGGCACCCCTTCAGTGACATGACCCGGGGTGTGAGGGCCGGGCACCCCTCCAGCACCATGACCCGGGGTGTGAGGGCCGGGTACCGCTTCAACCCCATGACCCGTGGTGTGAGGGCCGGTAACCCCTTTAGGTCCATGACCCGGGGTGTGAGGGCCGTGCACCCCTTCAGTGCCATGAATCGGGGTGTGAGGGTCGGGCACCCCCTTCAGCACCATGACCCTGGATGTCAGGGCCGGGCTCGATTTCAGTGCCATGAATCTAGGTGTGAGGCCCTGGCACGATTTCAGTGCCATGATTCGGGGTGTGAGGGTCGGGCACCTCATCAGCACCATAACCTGTGGTGTAAGAGCCGGGAACCACTTCAACCCCATGACCCGGGGTGTGAGGGCCGGGCACCCCTTTAGGTCCATGACCCGGGGTGTGAATGCCGGGCACCCCTTTAGTGACATGACCTGGGGTGTGAGGGCCGGGCACCCCTCTAGCACCATGACCCGGAGTGTGAGGGCCGGGCACCCCTTCAGTGAAATGAATCGGGGTGTGAAAGCCGGGCCATGACCCGCGTTGTGAGGGCCGGGAACCGCTTTAACCCCATGACCCGTGGTGTGAGGCCCGGGCACCCCTTTAGGTCCAAGACCCGGGGTGTGAGGGCCGTGCACCCCTTCAGTGCCATGACCCGGGGTGTGAGGGCCGGGCACCCCTCCAGTGTCATGAAAGGGGGTGTGAGGGCCGGAACAGCTTCAACCCCATGACCTGTGGTGTGAGGCTGGCACCCATTGTGGGTCCATGACCCGGGATGTGAGGGCCGTGCACCCTTTCAGTGCCATGACCGGGAGTGTGAGAGCTAGCACCCATTCAGTGCGATGGAAACGGGGTGTGAAGGCCGGGCACGGCCCAGTGCGGCGAAACGGGGTGTGAAGGCCGGCACTGCCACAGTGCTGCGAACCGGGTGAGGGCCTGGCACCCTTCACATGACCCGGGTGTGAGGGTCGGGCACCCCTTCAGTGCCATGAATCGGGGTGTGAAGCCGGGCACCCCTACAGTGCTGTGAACCGGGGTGAGGGCTGGGCTCCCCCGGCCAGTGCCATGATCCGGGGTGGGGAGGGCTGGCACCCTTCAGTGCCATGACTGGGAGTGTGGGAGAGCTGGGCACCCCTTCAGTGACATGACCCGGGAGGAGGGGGCCGGACCCTTCAGTGACATGACCCGGGGTGTGAGGGTCTGCACACCTCCAAAGCACCATGACCTGGGTGTGAGGTTCACACCTTCAGTGCTATGACCTGGGGGTGTGAGGGCCGGGCACCCCTTCAGCACCATGATCCAGGATGCAGGGGCCGGCCTGGCCAGTGCCAAGAATCGGGGTGAGGGCCGGGCACCCCATCAGCACTATGCACCCGTGTGAGGGCTGGGAAATCAGCCAAACCCATGACCTGGGTGGAGGGCCGGGCACCTTTCTTGGGGTGCTGCTATGAAACGGGGGTGTGAGGGCCGGGCACCCCTTTAGAGACATGACCCGGGGTGTGAAAGCCGGGCACCCCTCAGACACCATGACCCGGAGTTTGAGGGTTGGGGACCTTTTCAGTGCCATGAATCCGGGTGTGAAAGCCTAGCATCCCTTCAGCACCATGACCCGGGGTGTGAGGGCCAGGCACCCCTGCAGTGCCTTGACCCGGGGTGTGAGGGATGGACACACCTCCAGCACCATGACCCGGGGTGTGAGGGCTGGGAACCGTTTCAACCCCATGACCCGTGGTGTGAGGGCTGGGCACCCCTTTAGGTCCATGACCTGTGAGGGCCGGGCACCCCTCCAGCACCATGACCCGGGGTGTGAGGGCCGGGAACCCTTTCAGTGCCATGACCCGGGGTGTGAGGGCTGGTCACTCCTTCAGTGCCATGACCCGGTGTGTGAGGGCTGGGCACCCCTTCAGCCCCATGACCCGGGGGGTGAGGGCCGGGCACTCGTTTAGCTCTATGACCAGGGGTGTGAGGTCCGGGCATACCTTCAGTGCCATTGCCAGGGGTGTGACGGCCGGGCACCGCTTCAGTGCCATGACCCGAGGTGTGAGGCCCGGGCACCTCTTCACTGACATGACCCTGGGCTTTAGGGTCGGGCACCCCTTCAGTGCCATGAGCCGGGTTGTGAGGGCCGGGAACCCCTTTAGTGCCATGAAACGGGGTGTGAGGCCCGGGCACCACGACAGAGTTATGAACTGGGGTGTGAGGGTCGGGCACCTATTCAGTGCCATGACCCGGGGTGTGAGGGCCGGGCACCCTTTCAGTGCCATGAATCGGGGTGTGATGACCGGGCACCCCTTCAGCTCCATGACCCGGGGTGTGAGGGCCGTGCACCCCTTCAGTGACATGACCCGGGGTGTGAAGGCCGGGCACATTTTCAGTGCCATGAATCGGGGTGTGATGGCCGGGTACCCCTTCAGCTCCATGACCCGTGGTGTGAGGACCGGGAACCGCTTAAATCCCATGACCCGGGGTGTGAGTGCCGGGCACCCCTTTAGGTCCATGACCCTGGGTGTGAGGGCCGTGCAACCCTTAAGTGACATGACCCGGGGTGTGAGGGCCGGGCACCCCTTTAGTGACATGACCCGGGGTGTGAGGGCCGGGAACCCCTCCAGCACCAAGACCCGGAGTGTGAGAGCCGGGGACCCCTTCCTTGTCATGAACCGGGGTGTGACGGCCGGGCACCCCTTCAGTGCCATGAACCGGGGTGTGAGGGCCGGGCACCCCTTTTGTGACATGACCCGGGGTTTGAGGGCCGGGCACCCCTTCAGTACCATGACACGGGGTTTGAGGGCCGGGCACCTCTTCAGTGCCATGACCCGGGGTGTGAGGGCCGGGCTTCCGTTCAGTGACATGACCTGGGGTGTGAGGGTCGGGCACCCTTTCAGTGTCATAAACCTGGTTGTGAGGGACGGGCACCCCTTAAGTGCTGTAAACTGGGTGTAGGCTGCACTTCCTTCACATGACCCAAGTGTGAGGGTCAGTACCTGTCTAGTGAATGAATCGGGGTGTGTGAGGGCTGCACCCCTTCTGTGCACCATGACCTAGGAGGAGTGTTAGCCGGGCTCGATTTCAGTGCCAAGGATCATGGTGGGGAGGGGCCGGGCACCCCTCCAGTGACATGACCTGGGGTGTGAGGGCCGGGCACCCCTTCAGTGACATGACCCGGGGTGTGAGGGCCGGGCACCCCTCCAGCACCATGACCCGGGGTGTGAGGGCCGGGTACCGCTTCAACCCCATGACCCGTGGTGTGAGGGCCGGTAACCCCTTTAGGTCCATGACCCGGGGTGTGAGGGCCGTGCACCCCTTCAGTGCCATGAATCGGGGTGTGAGGGTCGGGCACCCCCTTCAGCACCATGACCCTGGATGTCAGGGCCGGGCTCGATTTCAGTGCCATGAATCTAGGTGTGAGGCCCTGGCACGATTTCAGTGCCATGATTCGGGGTGTGAGGGTCGGGCACCTCATCAGCACCATAACCTGTGGTGTAAGAGCCGGGAACCACTTCAACCCCATGACCCGGGGTGTGAGGGCCGGGCACCCCTTTAGGTCCATGACCCGGGGTGTGAATGCCGGGCACCCCTTTAGTGACATGACCTGGGGTGTGAGGGCCGGGCACCCCTCTAGCACCATGACCCGGAGTGTGAGGGCCGGGCACCCCTTCAGTGAAATGAATCGGGGTGTGAAAGCCGGGCCATGACCCGCGTTGTGAGGGCCGGGAACCGCTTTAACCCCATGACCCGTGGTGTGAGGCCCGGGCACCCCTTTAGGTCCAAGACCCGGGGTGTGAGGGCCGTGCACCCCTTCAGTGCCATGACCCGGGGTGTGAGGGCCGGGCACCCCTCCAGTGTCATGAAAGGGGGTGTGAGGTCCCGGCACCCTTTCAGTGTAATGAAACGGGGTGTGAAGGCCGGGCACCCCTACAGTACTGCGAACCGGGGTGAGAGGGCCGGGCACCCCTTCACATGACCCGGGGTGTGAGGGTCGGGCACCCCTTCAGTGCCATGAATCGGGGTGTGAGGGTCGGGCACCCTTTGTGACATGACCCGGGTTTGAGGGCCGCACCTGTTCAGCTCTATGATGCACGGGGCTTGAGGCCGGGCACCTCTCTTCAGTGCCATGTCCCGTGGAGTGAGGCCGGGCACCTTTTGCATATGACCGGGTTTGAGGGCCGGGCACCTGTTCAGCTCCTTATGACACGGGTTTGAGGCCAGGCAGCACCCCTTCATGCCATACCCGGGGTGTGAGGGCTGGGCACCCCTTCAATGTCATGAACCGAGTAGGATTAAGCGGGCACCCCTTTAGGTCCATGACCCGGGGTGTGAGGGCCGTGCACCCCTTCAGTGCCATGACCCGGGGTGTGAGGGCCGGGCACCCCTTCAGTGTCATGAAACGGGGTGTGAGGTCCCGGCACCCTTTCAGTGTAATGAAACGGGGTGTGAACGCCGGGCACCCCTACAGTGCTGCGAACCGGGGTGAGAGTTCCGGGCACCCCTTCACACCTGGGTGAGGTCGGGCACTTTTCAGTGCTATGAATCAAAAAGAGGGCCGGCACTTTCATCAGCACCATGACCCATGGTAAGGGCCAGGAACTGGCCAACCTCATGACCCAGGAGGCGAGGGCCGGGCACCTATTTAGGTCTTATCACCTGGGTGTGAGGGCTGTGCACCCCTTCAGTGACATGATCTGGATGTGGGGCTGGGCACCCCTTTAGTGACATGACCTGGGTGGGAGCCGGGCACCTTTCAGTGCTATGAACTGGTTAGAAGGCCGGGCACCCCCTTCAGCCCCATGACCGGAGTGTGAGGGCACCCGCTTAGGGGTCTAAGTGGATCAGGGTGTGGAGGTCCCTGTATACCTTCACAGTGCCAGCCTGCCAGGGGTGTGACGGCCGTCACCGCCCCAGTGCCATGACCCGTGTGAGGGCTGGGAAACCAGTGACATGACCCGGGCGTCAGGGGCCGGACACCACTTTCGTGCTAAGGAAACGGGGTGTGAGGGCTGGGCTCCCTTCAGTGCCATGACCTGTGGGAGGGCCTGGCACCCTTCAGTGACATGACCTGGGGTGAGGGCCGGCACCCTTTCAGTGTCATGAACCTGGGTGTGAGGGCCGGGCACCCCTGGTGCTATGAACGGGTGGGAGTGCCGGGCACCCATACAGCTTTGAACCAGGGTGTGAGGGCTGGCACCCTTCACATGACCCTGGGTGTGAGGGCTGGCACTTTCAGTGTCATGAACCTGGGTGTCAGGCTGGCACCCCTTCACATGACCCAAGCCAGGGAAGGCTGGGCACCCCTTGAGTGACATGACCCAGGTGTGAGGGCCGGCACCCCTCTCAGCACTGCAACCTGCTGGGGGTGTGAGGGCCAGGCACCCTCCAGCACCATGACTCGGGGTGTGAGGGCCGGGAACCGCTTCAACCCCATAATCCGGTGGGTGTGAGGGCCGGCACCCCTTTAGGTCCATGACCCGGGGTGTGAGTGCCGTGCACACCCTTTAAGTGCCAGGAACTGGGGTGTGAGGCCGGCACCTTCAGTTTCATGAAACGGGGTGTGAGGGCGGGCACCCTTTCAGTGCCATGAATCGGGGTAAAGCTGGCACCCTTTCAGCACCACATGACCTGGGGTGTGAGGGGCCAGGCACCCCTTCAGTGCTGGGCGAGACCTGGGGGTGTGAGGCCTGGCACTCCCTTCAGTGATATGACCCGGGGTGTGTTAGGGCTGGCACTCCTCCAGCACCATGAACCGGGGTGTGAGGGCTGGGAACAGCTTCAACCCCTGACTCGTGGGTGTGAGGGCTGGCACCCACAGGTCCATGACCCGGATGTGAGGGCTGTGGCACCCTTTCTGCGCCAGCGACCGGGAGTGTGAGGAGCGCTGGGCACCCAGTCCAGCAGTGATGAAACGGGGTGTGAAGGCCGGGCACCTATTCAGTGCGACAGAAACGGGGTGTGAAGGCGGGCACTGCCACAGTGCTGCGTAACTGGGGTGTGAGGGCCGGGCACCCTTCACATGACCCGGGTGTGAGGGCCGGGCACCCTTCAGCTAAGTGATTCGGGGTGAAGAATGTGGGCACTTTACAGTGCTGTGAACTGGGTGTGAGGGGCGGGCACACCTTCAGTGCCATGGCCAGGGGTGTGTGGACGGTTGGGCACCGCTTGTGCGTGCTGACCTGGGATGTGAGGGGCTGCGCACCCCTTATGACATGACAGGGGCGTCAGGCCGGGCACCCTTCAGTGCCAAGTGAGCCAAGGTGGGAGGGCCACTCCTTCAGCTATGAAATGTGAGGGGTTGGGCACCTTACAGAGCTATGAACCGGGGTGTGATGGCCGCACCCCTCTTCAGCTCCATGCCCTTCGTGGTGTGAGCTGGAACTGCCAACCCCAGCATGACCTGGGGGTGTGAGGGGCCGGGCACCCCTTTAGTACAAGACCTGGGGTGTGAGGGCTGTGCACCCTTCAGTGCTGGCGACCTGGGGTGTGGAGGGCTGCACCCTCCAGTGTCATGAAAGGGGGTGTGAGGTCCCGCACTTTTCAGTGGATGAAAACGGGGTGTGTGAAGGCCGGGCACCCTTTGCTGACATTGCGAACCGGGGGTGGAGGCTGGCACCCCTTCACATGAGACCCGGGTGTGAGGGTCGGGCACCTTCACGCTGCTATGAATCGGGGTGTGAGGGTCGGCACCCCTTTGTGACATGACCCGGGGTTTGAGGGCCGGGCACCTGTTCAGCTCCATGACACGGGGTTTGAGGGCCGGGCACCCCTTCATGCCAGCGGACTCGTGGGAGGAGGGCTGGGCACCCCTTTGTGACATGACCCGGGGTTTGAGTGCCGGGCACCTGTTCAGCTCCATGACACGGGGTTTGAGGGCGGGCACCCTTCAGTGCTGGGCGACCTGGGTGTGAGGGCTGGCACCCCTTCAATGTCATGAACTGGAGGTGATGTTGCACCCCTTTTAGGTCCAAGACCCGGGGTGTGTGAGGGCTGTGCACCCCTTCTTGCGCCACACCCTGGGGTGTGAAGGCCGGGCACCCCTCCAGTGTCATGAAAGGGGTGTGGAGGTCCCGGCACCCTTTCAGTGTAATGAAACGGGGTGTGAAGGCTGGCACCCTCACAGTACTGCGTAACTGGGGTGAGAGAGGCCTGGCACCCCTTCACATGACCTCCGGGGTGGAGAGGGTCGGGCACCCCTTCAGTGCCATGAATCGGGGTGTGAGGGTCGGGCACTATCGTGCTAACACCATGACCCATGGTGTAAGGGCCAGAACTTTTCAACCCCTATGACCCAGGGGTATGAGGGCTGGCACCCATTTAGGTCCATCACCTGGGTGTGGAGGGCTGCAGCACCCTTCAGTGACATGACCCGGGATGTGGGGCTGGGCACCCCCAGGACATGACCCTGGGTGGCAGAGCCGGGCACCCTTTTCAGTGCTATGAACTGGTTGTGAAGGCCGGGCACCCTTCAGCCCCATGACCCAAAGTGTGAGGGCCGGGCACCTGCTTAGGGTTCATGACCAGGGGTGTGAGGTCCCTGCATACCTTCAGTGCCATCGCTAGGGTGTGGACGGCTTTGGTCACTGCTTCCAGTGGCATGACCCGGGTGAGGGCTGAAACCTTCAGTGACATTGACCCGGGGTGTGGGGGCCGGGCACCCCTTTCAGTGTCATGAACCTGGGTGTGAGGGCCAGGCACCCCTTAAGTGCATGAAACGGATGGTGAGTGCCGGGCACCCATGCAGTGCTGAACCGGGGTGTGAGGCCAGGCACCTTCATGACCCTGGGTGTGAGCCAGTACCCTTTCAGTGTCATGAACCTGGGTGTCAGGGCCGGGCACCCCTTTCACATGACCAGGGTGTCAGGGCAGGCACCTTAGTGCTATGACCCAGGGTGTGAGGGCCAGGCACCCCTTCCTTTACCTGACCGGGGTGTGAGGCCAGGCACCCCTCCAGCACCATGACTCAGGGTGTGAGGGCCAGGAACCGCTTCAACCCATAATCCGTGGTGTGAGGCGGGCAGCTGGGTCCATGACCCGGGGTGTGAGCCGTGCACCTTTAGTGCCATGAACCGGGGTGTGAGGCCAGGCACTTCAGTTTCATGAAACAGGGGTGTGAGGCAGGCACTTTCAGTGCCATGAATCAGGGGTGTGAAAGCCGGCACCCCTTCAGCACCATGACCCAGGGGTGTGAGGGCCGGCCCCAGTGCCATGACCCAGGGTGTGGGGCCGGCACCCCTTCAGTGACATGACCCGGTGTGGGGCCGGGCACCCCTCCAGCACCATGAACCGGGGTGTGAGGCCGGGAACTTCAACCCCTGACTCGTGGTGTGAGGAGGCCCAGGCTGTGGGTCCTGACCCAGGATGTGAGGCCGTGCACCCTTTCAGTGCCATGACCGGGGTGTGAGCTGGGCACCCATTCAGTGCGATGAAACAGGGGTGTGAAGGCGGGGCACCGCTACAGTGCTGCAGACCGGGGTGTGAGGCCGGGCACCTTCCACATGACCCAGGGTGTGAGGTCAGGCACCCCTTCAGTGCCATGAATCAGGGGTATGAGGCCAGGCACCCCTACAGTGCTGTGAACCGGGTGTGAGGGGCAGGCACACCTTCAGTGCCATGGGGGGTGTGACGGCTGGGCACCGCTTCAGTGCCATGACCCGGGATGTGAGGCCGGGCACCTTGAAGTGACATGACGGGGCGTCAGGGCCAGGCACCTTCAGTGCCATGAGCCGGGGCGTGAGGGCCGGGCACTCCTTCAGTGCCATGAAGCAGGGTGTGAGGGCCGGGCACCCTTACAAACTATGAACCGGGGTGTGATGGGGCACCTTCAGCTCCATGCCCGTGGTGTGAGCGC
>NW_024746904.1:0-19698 GCF_018991925.1 Homarus americanus
AGGGGACTTTGCTATACTCGATCAAGGGGCTTAGTTATACTCGATAAGGGGCCTTTATTTTACTCGATGAGGGGACTTTGAAATTCTCGATTAGGGGAATTTGTTATACTCGATAAGGGGCCATTGTTATACTCGATCAGGGCCCTTTGTTATACTCGTTCAGGGGACTTTGTTATACTCGATGAGGTAACTTTGTTATTCTCGATTAGGGGAATTTGTTATACTTGATGAGGGGACTTTGTTATACTCGATCACTGGATTTTGTTAAACTCGATGAGGGGCCTTTGTTGTACTCGATCAGGCGCCTTTGTTGTACTCCATCACGGGACTTTGTTATACTCGATCAGGGGCCTTTGTTATACTCGCTAAGGGGACTTTAATATACTCGATCAGGGGACTTTGTTATACTGGTTCAGGGGACTTTGTTATACTCGATCAGGGATCTTTGTTATACTCGTTCAGGGCTTTGTTATACTCGATCAGCGGACTTTGTTATACTCGATCAGGGATCTTTGTTATACTCGTTCAGGGGGCTTTGTTATACTCGGTCAGGTGACTTTGTTATACTCGATGAGGGGGCTTTGTTATACTCTATCAGGGGACTTTGTTATACTCGATAAGCGGACTTTAATATACTCGATCAGGGGACTTTGTTATACTCGTTCAGGGGGCTTTGTTATACTCTATCAGGGGACTTTGTTATACTCGATTAGGGAATTTGTTGCCTTGATGAGGGGACTTTATACTGCACGATGAGGGGGCTTTGTTATACTCTATCAGGGGACTTTGTTACTTACTCGTCCAGGGGGCACATTTATATACTCGATAGGGGACTTTGTTATATACTCGATCAGGGGACTTTGCTATACTCGATCAGGGGCTTTGTTACTTATATACTCGATAAGGGGTCTTTGTTATACTCGATGAGGTTTTGTTATTGTCGATTAGAATTTGTTATACTTGATCAGGGACTTTGTTATACTCGATCAGGACCTTGCTCTACTCGATCCAGGGGGCTTTGTTACTCGATAAAGGGGCCTTTGTTATACTCGATGAGGGGACTTTGTTATACTCGATAAAGGGACTTTGCTATACTCGATCAAGGGGCTTAGTTATACTCGATAAGGGGCCTTTGTTTTACTCGATGAGGGGACTTTGTTATTCTCGATTAGCGGAATTTGTTATACTTGATCATGGGACTTTGTTATACTCGATCAGGGGACTTTGCTATACTCGATCAGGGGGCTTTGTTATACTCGATAAGGGGCTTTTGTTATACTCGATGAGGGGACTTTGTAATTCTCGATTAGGGGAATTTGTTATACTCGTTCAGGGGGCTTTGTTATACTCGGTCAGGTGACTTTGTTATACTCGATGAGGGGGCTTTGTTATACTCTATCAGGGGAATTTGTTATACTCGATAAGGGGACTTTAATATACTCGATCAGGGGACTTTGTTATACTCGTTCAGGGGACTTTGTTATACTCGATCACGGGACTTTGTTATACTCGTTGAGGGGGCTTTGTTATACTCGGTCAGCTGAGTTTGTTATACTCGATGAGGGGGCTTTGTTATTCTCTATCAGGGGACTTTGTTATACTCGATAAGGGGACTTTAATATACTCGATCACGGGACTTTGTTATACTCGATGAGGGGGCTTTGTTATACTCTATCAGGGGACTTTGTTATACTCGATTAGGGATCTTTGTTATACTCGTTCAGGGGGCTTTGTTATACTCGATGAGGGGGCTTTGTTATACTCTATCAGGTGACTTTGTTATACTCGATAAGGGGACTATAATATACTCGATCAGGGGACTTTGTTATACTCGTTCAGGGGACTTTGTTATACTCGTTCAGGGTATTTGTTATAATCGATCAGGGCTCTTTGTTATACTCGTTCAGGGGGCTTTGTTATACTCGGTCAGGTGACTTTGTTATACACGATGAGGGGGCTTTGTTATACTCTATCAGGGGACTTTGTTATACTCGGTCAGGGGACTTCATTACACTCGATCAGGGGAATTTGTTATTTTCGATCAAGGGGCTTTGTTATACTCGATTACGGGACTTTGTTATACTCGATCAGGGGACTTTGTTATACCCGATCAGTGGACTTTGTTTTACTCGATCAGGGGACTTTGTTCTGCTCAGTCAGGGGACTTTGTTATACTCAATCAGGGGACTTTGTTATACTCGATCAGGGGACTTTGTTATAATTGATCAGGGGCTTTTGTTATACTCGATGAGGCGGCTTTGTTATACTCGATGAGCGGACTTTGTTATACTTGATCAGGGGTCTTTGTTATACTCGATCAGTGGACTTTGTTATACTTGATAAGGGGACTTTAATATACTCGATCAGGGGACTTTGTTATACTCGATCAGGGGGCATTGTTATACTCTATCAGGGGACTTTGTTATACGCGATCAGGAGACTTTCTTATTCTCGATCAAGGGACTTTGTTATACTGGATGAGTGGACTTTGTTATACTCGATCAGGGAATTTAATATACTCGATCAGGGGAATTTACTATTCTCGATGAGGGTCCTTTGTTATACTCGATGAGGGGACTTTCTTACACTCGATCAGGAGAATTTGTTATTTTCGATGAGGGGGCGTTGTTATACTCGATCAGTGGACTTTATTATACTCGATCAGTGGTCTTTGTTATACTCGATCTGGGGACTTTGTTATACTCGATCAGGTGACTTTGTTATACTCGATCAGGGGACTTTGTTATACTCGATCAGGGGGCTTTGTTAGACTTGATCAGGGGCCTTTGTTGTACTCGATGAGGGGCCTTTGTTATCCTCGATAAGGGACTTTTGTTATACTCGATAAAGGACTTTTGTTATACTCGATCAGGGGAATTTGCTATACTCGATCAGGGGACTTTGTTATACTCGATCAGGGGACTTTGTTATACTCGATTAGGGAACTTTGTTATACTCGATCAGGGGACTTTGTTATACTCGATCAGTGGACTTTGTTATACTCGATCAGGGGACTTTGCTATAATTGATGAGAGGCCTTGGTTATACTCGTTCAGGGGAATTTGTTGTACTTGATCAGGGTACATCAGTGGACTTTGTTATACTCGATCAGGGGACTTTTATATTCTCGGTGAGGGGACTTTGCTATACTCGATGAAGGGTCTTTGTTATACTCGATCAGGGGACTTTGTTATACTCAATCTGTTTGTTTATACTCGATGAAGGGTCTTTGTTATACTCGATCAGGGGACTTTGTTATACTCAATCTGGGGACTTTGTTAACTCGATCAGGGGCCTTTGTTATATTCGATGAGGAGCCTTTGTTATAATCGATCAGGGGACTTTGTTATACTCGATCAGGGGTCTTTGTTGTACTCGATCAGGGGGCTTTGTTGTACTCGATTAGGGGCCTTTGTTATACTCGATAAGGGGCCATTGTTATACTCGATCAGGGGACTTTGTTATACTCGAGAAGGGGACTTTGTCATACTCGATTAGGGGCCTTTGTTATACTCGTTCAGGGGACTTTGTTATACTCGATGAGGGGACTTTGTTATTCTCGATTAGGGGAATTTGTTATACTTCATGAGGGGACTTTGTTATACTCGATCAATGGATTTTGTTAAACTCGATGAGGGGCCTTTGTTGTACTCGATCAGGGGCCTTTGTTGTACTCCATCACGGGATTTTGTTATACTCGCTAAGGGGACTTTAATATACTCGATCAGGGGATTTTGTTATACTCGTTCAGGGGACTTTGTTATCCTCGATCAGGGATCTTTGTTATACTCGTTCAGGGGCTTTGTTATACTCGATCAGGGGACTTTGTTATACTCGATCAGGGATCTTTGTTATACTCGTTCAGGGGGCTTTGTTATACTCGGTCAGGTGACTTTGTTATACTCGATGAGGGGGCTTTGTTATAATCTATTAGGGGACTTTGTTATACTCAATAAGCGGACTTTAATATACTCGATCAGGGGACTTTGTTATACTCGTTCAGGGGACTTTGTTATACTCGATGAGGGGACTTTGTTATTCTCGATTAGGGGAATTTGTTATACTTGATCAGGGGACTTTGTTATACTCGATCAGGGGACTTTGCTCTACTCGATCAGGGACTTTGTTATATATACTCGATTAGGGGCTTTGTTATACTCGATGAGGGACTTTGTTATACTCGATCAGGGGACTTTGCTATACTCGATCAGGGGGCTTTGTTATACTCGATAAGGGCCTTTGTTATACTCGATGAAGGGACTTTGTTATTCTCGATTAGGGGAATTTGTTATACTTGATTAGGGGACTTTGTTATACTCGATCAGGGGACTTTGCTCGACTCGATCAGGGGGCTTTGTTATACTCGATAAGGGGCCTTTGTTATACTCGATGAGGGGACTTTGTTATACTCGATAAAGGGACTTTGCTATACTCGATCAAGGGGCTTAGTTATACTCGATAAGGGGCCTTTGTTTTACTCGACGAGGGAACTTTGAAATTCTCGATTAGGGGAATTTGTTATACCTGATGAGGGGACTGTGTTATACTCGAATAGGGGATTTTGTTATACTCGATGAGGGGCCTTTGTTTACTCGATCAGGGGCCTTTGTTATACTTTATCAGGGGACTTTGTTATACTTTACCAGGGGACTTTGTTATACTCTATCAGGGATCTTTGTTATACTCGTTCAGGTGGCTTTGTTATACTCGGTCAGGTGACTTTGTTATACTCGATGAGGGGGCTTTGTTATACTCTATCAGGGGACTTTGTTATACTCGATAAGGGGACTTTAATATACTCGATCAGGGGACTTTGTTATACTCGTTCAGGGGAATTTGTTATCTTCGATCAGGGATCTTTGTTATACTCGTTCATGGGGCTTTGTTATACTCGATCAGGGGACTTTGTTATACGCGATCAGGAGACTTTGTTATGCTTGATGAGGAGACTTTGTTATAATCGATCAGGGACTTTTACATTTGCATACTCGATCGGGGACTTTTGTTATACTCGATCAGGGGACTTTTGTTATTCTCGATCAGGGGACTTTGTTATACTCGATCTCGGGAGACTTTGTTATATTTCGATCAGGGGACTTTGTTATACTTTCGATCAGGGGACTTTGTTATACTCGATCAGGGGACTTTGTTATACTTGATGAGGAGACTTTGTTATACTCGATCAGGGGACTTTGTTATACTCGTTCAGGGGACTTTGTTGTACTCGATCAAAGGACTTTGTTATACTCGATCAGGGGACTTTGTTATACTCGATCAGGGGACTTTGTTGTACTTCATGAGGAGACTTTGTTATACTCGATCAGGGGACTTTGTTATACTCGATGAGGAGACTTTGTTATACTCGATCAGGTGACTTTGTTATACTCGATCAGGTGACTTTGTTATACTCGTTCAGGGAACTTTGTTATACTCGATCAGGAGACTTTGTTATACTTGATGAGGAGACTTTGTTATACTCGATCAGGGAACTTCGTTATACTCGATGAGAAGACTTTGTTATACTCGATCAGGGAACTTCGTTATACTTGATGAGGAGACTTTGTTATACTTGATCAGTTGACTTTTGTTATACTCGATCAGGGGACTTTGTTATACTCGATCAGGGGACTTTGTTATACTCGATCAGGGGACTTTGTTATACTTGATCAGGTGACTTTTTTATACTCGATCAGGGGACTTTATTATACTCGATCAAAGGACTTTGTTATACTCGATCAGGGGACTTTGTTATACTCGATCAGGGGACTTTGTTATACTTGATGAGGAGACTTTGTTACACTCGATCAAGTGACTTTTTTTATACTCGATCAGGGGACTTTGTTATACTCGATCAGGTGACTTTTTTTATACTCGATCAGGGGACTTTGTTATACTCGATCAGGGGACTTCGCTATACTCGATGAGGAGACTTTGTTATATTTGATCAGGTGACTTTTGTTATACTCGATCAGGGGACTTTGTTATACTCGATCAGGGGACTTTTTTATACTCGATCAGGAGACTTTGTTATACTCAATTAGGGGGATTTGTTATACTTAATCAGGGGAATTTGTTATACTCGATCTGGGGCCTTTGTTGTACTCGATGAGGGGCCTTTGTTATACTTGATCAGGGCAGATCAGTGGACTTTGTTATACTCGATCAGGGGACTTTAATGTACTCGATCAAGGGACTTTGCTATACTCGATGAGGGGCCTTTGTTTTACTCGATCAGGGGACTTTGTTATACTCGATCAGGGGAATTTGTTATACTCGATCAGGGGACTTTGTTATACTCGATTAGGGAACTTTGTTATACACTATCAGGGGAATTTGTTATACTCGATCAGGGGACTTTGTTATACTCGATCAGGGGAATTCGTTATACTCGATCAAGGGCCTTTGTTATACTCGATCAGGAGCCTTTGTTATACTCGATCAGGGGAATTTGTTATACTCGATCAGGGCCTTTGTTATACCGATCAGGGGACTTTTGTTATACTCGATGAGGGCCTTTGTTTTACTCTATCCGGGGACTTTGTTATACTGGATCACCAGGAATTTGTTATCGATCAGGGGTTTCTGTTATTCTTGAGTCGAGGACTTTGTTATACTCGACCAGGGGCCTTTGTTGTGGCCTCGATGAGGGGGCCTTTTGTACTCGATCAAGGGGCCTTTGTTATACTCGATAAAGGGGGCGCTGTTATGCGATTGAGACTTTGTTATACTCGATGAGGGGGCTTTTTTTGTACTCGATCAGGGGCCTTTGTTATACTCGATAAGGGGCCTTTGTTATACTCGATTAGAGGACTTTGTTATACTCGATCAGGGGACTTTGTTATACTAGATCAGTGTACTTTGTTATACTCGATCAGGGGACTTTAATATACTCGATGAGGGGGCTTTGTTATACTCTATCAGGGGACTTTGTTATACTCGATCAGGGGACTTTGTTATAATCGATCAGGGATCTTTGTTATACTCTATCAGGGGACTTTGTTATACTCGATCAGGGATCTTTGTTATACTCGTTGAGGGGTTTTTGTTATACTAGTTCAGGTGACTTTGTTATACTCGATGAGGGGACTTTGTTATACTCGATGAGGGGACTTTGTTATACTCGATCAGGGGACTTTGTTATACTCGATCAGGGGACTTTGCTATACTCGATCAGGGGGTTTTGTTATACTCGATAAGGGGCCTTTGTTATACTCGATGAGGGGACTTTAATATACTCGATCAGGGTGCTTTGTTATACTCGATGAGGGGACTTTGTTATACTCGATCAGGGGACTTTGCTATATTCGATCAGGGGGCTTTGTTATACTCGATAAGGGGCCTTTGTTATATTCGATGAGGGGACTTTGTTATTCTCGATTAGGGGAATTTGTTATACATGATCAGGGAACTTTGTTATACTCGATCAGGGGACTTTGCTATACTCGATCACGGGGCTTTGTTATACTCGATAAGGGGTCTTTGTTATACTCGATGAAGGGACTTTGTTATACTCGATCAGGGGACTTTGCTATACTCGATCAGGGGGCTTTGTTATACTCAATAAGGGGCCTTTGTTATACTCGATGAGGGGACTTTGTTATTTTCGATTAGGGGAATTTGTTATACTTGATGAGGGGACTTTGTTATACTCGATCAATGGATTTTGTTAAACTCGATGAGGGGCCTTTGTTGTACTCGATCAGGGGCCTTTGTTGTACTCCATCACGGGACTTTGTTATACTCGATCAGGGGCCTTTGTTATACTCGCTAAGGGGACTTTAATATACTCGATCAGGGGACTTTGTTATACTCGTTCAGGGGACTTTGTTATCCTCGATCAGGGATCTTTGTTATACTCGTTCAGGGGCTTTGTTATACTCGATCAGGGGACTTTGTTATACTCGATCAGGGATCTTTGTTATACTCGTTCAGGGGGCTTTGTTATACTCGGTCAGGTGACTTTGTTATACTCGATGAGGGGCTTTGTTATACTCTATCAGGGGACTTTGTTATACTCGATAAGCGGACTTTAATATACTCGATCAGGGGACTTTGTTATACTCGTTCAGGGGACTTTGTTATACTCGATGAGGGGACTTTGTTATTCTCGATTAGGGGAATTTGTTATACTTGATGAGGGGACTTTGTTATACACGATGAGGGGGCTTTGTTATACTCTATCAGGGGACTTTGTTATACTCGATCAGGGGGCTTTGTTATACTCGATGAGGGGACTTTGTTATACTCGATTAGGGGACTTTGCTATACTCGTTCAGGGGGCTTTGTTATACTCGTTAAGGGGCCTTTGTTATACTCGATGAGGGGACTTTGTTATTCTCGATTAGGGGAATTTGTTATACTTGATCAGGGGACTTTGTTATACTCGATCAGGACTTTGCTCTACTCGATCAGGGGGCTTTGTTATACTCGATAAGGGGCCTTTGTTATACTCGATGAGGGGACTTTGTTATACTCGATAAAGGGACTTTGCTATACTCGATCAAGGGGCTTAGTGATACTCGATAAGGGGCCTTTGTTTTACTCGATGAGGGGACTTTGAAATTCTCGATTAGGGGAATTTGTTATACTTGATGAGGGGACTGTGTTATACTCGAATAGGGGATTTTGTTATACTCGATGAGGGGACTTTGTTTACTCGATCAGGGGCCTTTGTTATACTTTATTAGGGGACTTTGTTATGCTTTATCAGGGGACTTTGTTATACTCGATCAGGGGCCTTTGTTATACTCGATCAGGGGCCTTTGTTATACTTTATCAGGGGACTTTGTTATACTCGATCAGGGATCTTTGTTATTCTCGTTCAGGTGGCTTTGTTATACTCGGTCAGGTGACTTTGTTATACTCGATGAGGGGGCTTTGTTATACTCTATCAAGGGACTTTGTTATACTCGATAAGGACTCTTTAATATACTCGATCAGGGGACTTTGTTATACTCGTTCAGGGGAATTTGTTATCTTCGATCAGGGATCTTTGTTATACTCGTTCAGGG
This sequence comes from Homarus americanus, assembly GCF_018991925.1. NCBI lineage: Eukaryota > Metazoa > Arthropoda > Malacostraca > Decapoda > Nephropidae > Homarus > Homarus americanus. Next base: position 9,012 of record NW_024746904.1, read on the forward strand.
GGCTTTGTTATACTCGATCAGGGGACTTTGTTATACGTGATCAGGAGACTTTCTTATTCTCAATCAGAGGACTTTGTTATACTCGATGAGTGGACTTTGTTATACTGGATCAGGGAATTTAATATACTCGATCAGGGGAATTTTCTATACCCGATCAGGGGACTTTGTTATACGTGATCAGGAGACTTTCTTATTCTCAATCAGAGGACTTTGTTATACTCGATGAGTGGACTTTGTTATACTCGATCAGGGGACTTTGTTATACTCTATCAGGGGACTTTGTTATACTCGATGAGGGATCTTTGTTATACTCATTCAGGGGGCTTTGTTATTCTCGATTAGGGGAATTTGTTATACTCGATCAGGGGACTTTGTTATACTCGATCAGGGGACTTTGCTATACTCGATCAGGGGGCTTTGTTATACTCGATAAGGGGTCTTTGTTATACTCGATGAAGGGACTTTGTTATACTCGATCAGGGGACTTTGCTATACTCGATCAGGGGGCTTTGTTATACTCAATAAGGGGCCTTTGTTATACTCGATGAGGGGACTTTGTTATTTTCGATTAGGGGAATTTGTTATACTTGATGAGGGGACTTTGTTATACTCGATCAATGGATTTTGTTAAACTCGATGAGGGGCCTTTGTTGTACTCGATCAGGGGCCTTTGTTGTACTCCATCACGGGACTTTGTTAAACTCGATCAGGGGCCTTTGTTATACTCGCTAAGGGGACTTTAATATACTCGATCAGGGGACTTTGTTATACTCGTTCAGGGGACTTTGTTATCCTCGATCAGGGATCTTTGTTATACTCATTCAGGGGCTTTGTTATACTCGATCAGGGGACTTTGTTATACTCGATCAGGGATCTTTGTTATACTCGTTCAGGGGGCTTTGTTATACTCGGTCAGGTGACTTTGTTATACTCGATGAGGGGTTTGTTATACTCTATCAGGGACTTTGTTATACTCGATAAGGGAACTTTAATATACTCGATCAGGGACTTTGTTATACTCGTTCGGGGGTCTTTGTTATACTCGATGAGGGACTTTGTTGTTATTCTCGATTAGAATTTGTTATACTTGATGAGGACTTTGTTATACACGATGAGGCTTTGTTATACTCTATCAGGGGACTTTGTTATACTCGATCAGGGGGCTTTGTTATACTTGATCAGGGGACTTTGTTATACTAGATCATTGGACTTTGTTATACTCGATCAGGGGGCTTTGTTATACTCGATAAGGGGCCTTTGTTATACTCGATGAGGGGACTTTGTTATTGTCGATTAGGGGAATTTGTTTTACTTGATCAGGGGACTTTGTTATACTCGATCAGGGGACCTTGCTCTACTCGATCAGGGGGCTTTGTTATAATCGATAAGGGGCCTTTGTTATACTCGATGAGGGGACTTTGTTATACTCGATAAAGGGACTTTGCTATACTCGATCAAGGGGCTTAGTTATACTCGATAAGGGGCCTTTGTTTTACTCGATGAGGGGACTTTGAAATTCTCGATTAGGGGAATTTGTTATACTTGATGAGGGGACTGTGTTATACTCGAATAGGGGATTTTGTTATACTCGATCAGGGGACTTTGTTATACCCGATCAGGTGACTTTGTTATACTCGATCAGGGGACATTGTTATACTCGATCAGGGATCTTTGTTATACTCTATCAGGGGACTTTGTTATACTCGATCAGAGATCTTTGTTATGCTCGTTCAGGGGCTTTGTTATACTCGTTCAGGTGACTTTGTTATACTCGATCAGGGGACTTTGTTATACTCGTTCAGGGGGCTTTGTTATACTCGATGAGGGGACTCTGTTATACTCGATGAAGGGACTTTAATATACTCGATGAGGGGGCTTTGTTATACTCGATGAGGGGACTTTGTTATACTCGATGAGGACTTTGTTATTCCTCGATTAGGGGAACTGTTATACTTGATCAGGGACTTTGTTATACTCGATCAGGGGACTTTCATTATACTCGATTAAGACTTTATTGCCTCGATCAGGGGACTTTGTTATACTCGATCAATGGACTTTGTTATACTCGACCGGGGGACTTTGCTACCTGGTGTTGATGAGGCGCTGTTATGCTGCTCGTTCAAGAAATTTGTTGTACTTGATAGGGTATCAGTGGACTTTATATACTCGATCAAGGACTTTATATTCTCGATGAGGACTTTGCTATACTCGATAAGGGGCCTTTGTTATATACTCGATCAGAGACGCTGTTATACTCGATCAGGGACTTTGTTATATAATCTGGTGACTGTTATGCTCGATCAGTGGCCTTTGTTATAATCGATCGGGGACTTTGTTATACTCGATCAGGGGACTTTGTTAACTCGATCAGGGGCCTTTGTTATATTCGATGAGGAGCCTTTGTTATACTCGATCAGGGGACTTTGTTATACTCGATCAGGGGTCTTTGTTGTACTCAATCAGGGGGCTTTGTTGTACTCGATTAGGGGCCTTTGTTATACTCGATAAGGGGCCATTGTTATACTCGATCAGGGGACTTTGGTATACTGGATATGGGGACTTTGTTATACTCGATCAGGGGCCTTTGTTATACTCGTTCAGGGGACTTTGTTATACTCGATGAGGTAACTTTGTTATTCTCGATTAGGGGAATTTGTTATACTTGATGAGGGGTCTTTGTTATACTCGATCAATGGATTTTGTTAAACTCGATGAGGGGCCTTTGTTGTACTCGATCAGGGGCCTTTGTTGTACTCCATCACGGGATTTTGTTATACTCGATGAGGGGCCTTTGTTATACTCACTAAGGGGACTTTAATATACTCGATCAGGGGACTTTGTTATACTCGTTCAGGGGACTTTGTTATCCTCGATCAGGGATCTTTGTTATACTCGTTCAGGGGCTTTGTTATACTCGATCAGGGGACTTTGTTATACTCGATCAGGGATCTTTGTTATACGCGTTCAGGGGGCTTTGTTATACTCGGTCAGGTGACTTTGTTATACTCGATGAGGGGGCTTTGTTATACTCTATCAGGGGACTTTGTTATACTCAATAAGCAGACTTTAATATACTCGATCAGGGGACTTTGTTATACTCGTTCAGGGGACTTTGTTATACTCGATGAGGGGACTTTGTTATTCTCGATTAGGGGAATTTGTTATACTTGATGAGGGGACTTTGCTATACACGATGAGGGGGCTTTGTTATACTCTATCAGGGGACTTTGTTATACTCGATTAGGGGGCTTTGTTATACTCGATGAGGGGACTTTGTTATACTCGATCAGGGGACTTTACTATACTCGATCAGGGGGCTTTGTTATACTCGATAAGGGGCCTTTGTTATACTCGATGAGGGGACTTTGTTATTGTCGATTCGGGGAATTTGTTATACTTGATCAGGGGACTTTGTTATACTCGATCAGGGGACCTTGCGCTACTCGATCAGGGGGCTTTGTTATACTCGATAAGGGGCCTTTGTTATATTCGATGAGGGGACTTTGTTATACTCGATAAAGGGACTTTGCTATACTCGATCAAGGGGCTTAGTTATACTCGATAAGGGGCCTTTGTTTTACTCGATGAGGGGCCATTGTTATACTCGATCAGGGGACTTTGTTATACTCGATAAGGGGACTTTGTTATACTCGATCAGGGGCCTTTGTTATACTCGTTCAGGGGACTTTGTTATACTCGATGAGGTAACTTTGTTATTCTCGATTAGGGGAATTTGTTATACTTGATCAGGGGACTTTGTTATACTCGAACAGGGGATTTTGTTATACTCGATCAGGGGACTTTGTTATACCCGATCAGGCGACTTTGTTATACTCGATCAGGGGACATTGTTATACTCGATCAGGGATCTTTGTTATACTCTATCAGGGGACTTTGTTATACTCGATCAGAGATCTTTGTTATACTCGTTCAGGGGCTTTGTTATACTCGTTCAGGTGACTTTGTTATACTCGATCAGGGGACTTTGTTATACTCGATCAGGGGACTTTGTTATACTCGATCAGGGGACTTTGTTATACTCGATCAAAGGACTTTGCTATACTCGATGAGGGGCTTTGTTATACTCGATAAGGGGCCTTTGTTATACTCGATGAGGGGACTTTAATATACTCGATTAGAATTTGTTATACTTGATCAGGGCTTTGTTATACTCGATCAGGGGGACTTTGCCTGCTCTCGATCAGGGGGAACTGTTATACTCGATAAAGACGCTGTTATACTCGATAGAGGGACTTTGTTATTTATTCTCGATTAGAATTTGTTATACTTGATCAAGGACTTTGTTATACTCGATCAGGGACTTTCTATATACTCGTTGAGGCTTTGTTATACTCGATAAGGGCACATTTATACTCGTGGGGACTTTGTTATTATAATTAGAATTTGTGCCTTCTTGATCGAAACTTTGTTATACTCGATCTGAGGACTTTGCTACTCTCGATCAGAGACTTTGTTATACTCGATGAGACGCTGTTATACTCGATAGAGACTTTATTTATTCTCGAATAGAATTTATTTACTCTTGATAGAGGACTTTGTTATACTCGATCCACAGGACTTTACTACTCTCAGTCAGGTATTTTTGTTATACTCGATCAGGGGGCTTTGTTATACTTGATCAGGGGACTTTGTTATACTAGATCAGTGGACTTTGTTATACTCGATCAGGGGACTTTAATATACTCGATCAGGGATCTGTGTTATAATCTGTCAGGGGTCTTTGTTATACTCGATCAGGGATCTTTGTTTTACTCGTTCAGGGGTCTTTGTTATACTCGTTCAGGTGACTTTGTTATACTCGATCAGGGGACTTTGTTATTCTCGATGAGGAGACTTTCTTATACTCGATGAGGGGACTTTAATATACTCGATGAGGGGGCTTTGTTATACTCGATGAGGGGACTTTGTTATACTCGATCAGGGGACGTCGCTATACTCGATCAGGGGGCTTTGTTATACTCGATAAGGGGCCTTTGTTATACTCGATGAGGGGACTTTGTTATTCTCGATTAGGGAAATTTGTTATACTTGATCAGAGAACTTTGTTATACTCGATCTGGGGACTTTGCTATACTCGATTAAGGGGCTTTGTTATACTCGATAAGGGGCCTTTGTTATAGTCGATGAGAGGAATTTGTTATACTCGATCAGGGGACTTTGCTATACTCGATCAGGGGGCTTTGTTATACTCGATAAGGGGCCTTTGTTATACTCGATGAGGGGACTTTGTTATTCTCGATTCGGGGAATTTGTTATACTTGATGAGGGGACTTTGTTATACTCGATCAGGGGATATTGTTACACTCGATGAGGGGCCTTTGTTGTACTCGATCAGTGGTCTTTGTTGTACTCGATCACGGGACTTTGTTATACTCGATCACGGGCCCTTGTTATACCCGTTGAGGGGGCTCTGTTATAACTCGGTCAGGTGAGTTTGTTATACTCGATGAGGGGGCTTTGTTATACTCTATCAGGGGACTTTGTTATACTCGATTAGGGATCTTTGTTATACTCGTTCAGGGGGCTTTGTTATACTCGGTCAGGTGACTTTGTTATACACGATGATGGGGGCTTTGTTATACTCTATCAGGGGCTTTGTTATACTCGATCAGGGGCCTTTATTACACTCGATCAGGGAACTTTGTTATCCTTGATAAGGGGATAAGGGGCCTTTGTTATACTCGATCAGGGATCTTTGTTATACTCGATCAGGGATCTTTGTTATACTCGATCAGGGGACTTTGTTATACTCGATGAGGGGGCTTTATTATACTTGATCAGGGGCTTTTGTTATACTCGATGAGGCGGCTTTGTTATACTCGATGAGCGGACTTTGTTATACTTGATGAGGGGTCTTTGTTATACTCGATCAGTGGACTTTGTTATACTTGATAAGGGGGCTTTGATATACTCGATGAGGGGACTTTATTATACTCGATCAGGGGCTTTGTTATGCTCTATCAGGGGACTTTGTTATACGCGATCAGGAGACTTTCTTATTCTCGATCAAGGGACTTTGTTATACTGGATGAGTGGACTTTGTTATACTCGATCAGGGAATTTAATATACTCGATCAGGGGAATTTACTATTCTCGATGAGGGGCCTTTGTTATACTCGATGAGGGGACTTTCTTACACTCGATCAGGGGAATTTGTTATTTTCGATGAGGGGGCGTTGTTATACTCGATCAGTGGACTTTATTATACTCGATCAGTGGAGTTTGTTATACTCGATTTGGGGACTTTGTTATACTCGATTAGGGGGCTTTGTTATACTTGATCAGGGGCCTTTGTTGTCTCGATGAGGGGCCTTTGTTTTACTTGATTAGGGGACTTTGTTATACTAGATCAGTGGACTTTGTTATACTCGATCAGGGGACTTTAATATACTCGATGAGGGGGCTTTGTTATACTCTATCAGGGGACTTTGTTATACTCGATCAGTGGACTTTGTTTTACTCGATCAAGGGGCTTTGTTATACTCGATTAAAGGACTTTATTATACTCGATCAGGGGACTTTGTTATACCCGATCAGTGGACTTTGTTTTACTCGATCAGGGGACATTGTTATACTCAGTCAGGGGACTTTGTTATACTCGATCAGGGGACTTTGTTATACTTGATCAGGGGCTTTTGTTATACTCGATGAGGCGGCTTTGTTATACTCGATGAGCGGACTTTGTTATACTTGATGAGGGGTCTTTGTTATACTCGATGAGTGGACTTTGTTATACTTGATAAGGGGACTTTAATATACTCGATCAGGGGACTTTGTTATACTCGATCAGGGGGCTTTGTTATGCTCTATCAGGGGGGCTTTGTTGTACTTGATCAGGGGCCTTTGTTGTACTCGATGAGGGGCCTTTGTTATCCTCGATAAGGGACTTTTGTTTTACTCGATAAGGGACTTTTGTTATACTCGATCAGGGGACTTTGTTATACCCGATCAGTGGACTTTGTTTTACTCGATCAAGTAGCTTTGTTATACTCGATTAGGGGACTTTGTTATACTCGATCAGGGGACTTTGTTATACCCGATCAGTGGACTTTGTTTTACTCGATCAGGTGACTTTGTTATACTCAGTCAGGGGACTTTGTTATACTCGATCAGGGGACTTTGTTATACTCGATCAGGGGACTTTGTTATACTTGATCAGGGGCTTTTGTTATACTCGATGAGGCGGCTTTGTTATACTCGATGAGCGGACTTTGTTATACTTGATGAGGGGTCTTTGTTATACTCGATCAGGGAATTTAATATACTCGATCAGGGGAATTTACTATTCTCGATGAGGGGCCTTTGTTATACTCGATGAGGGGACTTTCTTACACTCGATCAGGGGAATTTGTTATTTTCGATGAGGGGGCGTTGTTATACTCGATCAGTGGACTTTATTATACTCGATCAGTGGACTTTGTTATACTCGATCTGGGGACTTTGTTATACTCGATCAGGTGACTTTGTTATACTCGATCAGGGGACTTTGTTATGCTCGATTAGGGGGCTTTGTTATACTTGATCAGGGGCCTTTGTTGTACTCGATGAGGGGCCTTTGTTATCCTCGATAAGGGACTTTTGTTTTACTCGATAAGGGACTTTTGTTATACTCGATCAGGGAATTTAATATACTCGATCAGGGGAATTTACTATTCTCGATGAGTGTCCTTTGTAATACTCGATGAGGGGACTTTCTTACACTCGATCAGGGGAATTTGTTATTTTCGATGAGGGGGCGTTGTTATACTCGATCAGTGGACTTTATTATACTCGATCAGTGGACTTTGTTATACTCGATCTGGGGACTTTGTTATACTCGATCAGGTGACTTTGTTATACTCGATCAGGGGACTTTGTTATACTCGATTAGGGGGCTTTGTTATACTTGATCAGGGGCCTTTGTTGTACTCGATGAGGGGCCTTTGCTATCCTCGATAAGGGACTTTTGTTTTACTCGATAAGGGACTTTTGTTATACTCGATCAGGGGAATTTGTTATACTCGATCAGGGGTCTTTGTTATACTCGATCAGGGGTCTTTGTTGTACTCGATCAGGGGGCTTTGTTGTACTCGATAAGGGACTTTTGTTTTACTCGATAAGGGACTTTTGTTATACTCGATCAGGGGAATTTGTTATACTCGATCAGGGGACTTTGTTATACTCGAACAGGGGACTTTGTTGTACTCGATCAGGGGGCTTTGTTGTACTCGATAAGGGACTTTTGTTTTACTCGATAAGGGACTTTTGTTATACTCGATCAGGGGAATTTGTTATACTCGATCAGGGGACTTTGTTATACTCGAACAGGGGACTTTGTTATACTCGATTAGGGAACTTTGTTATACTCGATCAGGGGACTTTGTTATACTCGATCAGTGGACTTTGTTATACTCGATCAGGGGACTTTGCTATAATTGATAAGAGGCCTTTGTTATACTCGTTCAGGGGAATTTGTTGTACTTGATCAGGGTACATCAGTGGACTTTGTTATACTCGATCAGGGGACTTTTATATTCTCGATGAGGGGACTTTGCTATACTCGATGAGGGGCCTTTGTTATACTCGATCAGGGGCCTTTGTTATACTCGATCAGGGGACTTTGTTATACTCAATCTGGGGACTTTGTTAACTCGATCAGGGGCCTTTAATATATTCGATGAGGAGCCTTTGTTTTACTCGATCAGGGGACTTTGTTATACTCGATCAGGGGTCTTTGTTGTACTCGATCAGGGGGCTTTGTTGTACTCGATTAGGGGCCTTTGTTATACTCGATAAGGGGCCATTGTTATACTCGATGAGGGGACTTTGTTATACTCGATAAGGGAACTTTGTTATACTCGATGAGGGGCTTTGTTATACCTGAACAGGGGACTTTGTTATACTCGATCAGGGGACTTTGTTATGCTCGATCAAGGGGCTTTGTTATACTCGATCAGTGGACTTAGTTATACTCGATCAGGGGACTTTGTTATACTCGACCAGGGGCCTTGGTTGTACTCGATGAGGGGCCTTTGTTGTACTCGATCAGGGGCCTTTGTTATACTCGATAAGGGGACTTTGTTATACTCGATTAGGGGACTTTGTTATACTCGATTAAGGGACTTTGTTATACTTGATCAGGGCCCTTTGTTATACTCGATGAGGGGGCTTTGTTATACTCGATGAGGGGGCTTTGTTATACTTGATCAGGGGACTTTTTTATTCTAGATCAGTGGACTTTGCCTTACTTGATCAGGTGACTTTTTTTATACTCGATCAGGGGACTTTGTTATACTCGATCAGGGGACTTTGTTATACTTGATGAGGAGACTTTGTTATACTCGATCAGGGGCCTTTGTTATACTCGTTCAGGGGACTTTGTTATACTCGATCAGGTGACTTTGTTATACTCGATAAGGGGGCTTTGTTATACTGTATCAGGGGACTTTGTTATACTCGATCAGGGATCTTTGTTATACTCTATCAGGGGACTTTGTTATACTCGATCAGGGACTTTAATATACTCCATTAGGGAACTTTGTTAAACTCAATCAGGGGACTTTGTTATACTCGTTCAGGGGACTTTGTTATACTCGATCAGGTGACTTTGTTATACTCGATAAGGGGGCTTTGTTATACTCAATCAGGGGACTTTGTTATACTCGATCAGGATCTTTGTTATACTCGTTCAGGGGCTTTGTTATACTCAGTCGGCTATATTTACTCTATCAGGGGACTTTGTTATACTCGATAAAGGGACTTTAATATACTCGATCAGGGGACTTTGTTATACTCGTTCAGGGGAATTTGTTATCTTCGATCAGGGATCTTTGTTATACTCGTTCAGGGGGCTTTGTTATACTCGATCAGGGGACTTTGTTATACGTGATCAGGAGACTTTCTTATTCTCAATCAGAGGACTTTGTTATACTCGATGAGTGGACTTTGTTATACTCGATCAGGGAATTTAATATACTCCATCAGGGAACTTTGTTATACTCGATCAGGGGACTTTGTTATACTCGTTTAGGGACTTTGTTATACTCGATCAGGGGCCTTTGTTATACTCGTTAAGGGGACTTTGTTATAATCGATCAGGTGACTTTGTTATACTCGATAAGGAGGCTTTGTTATACTCTATCAGGGGACTTTGTTATACTCGATCAGGGATCTTTGTTATACTCTATCAGGGGACTTTGTTATACTCGATCAGGGAATTTAATATACTCCATCAGGGAACTTTGTTATACTCGATCAGGGGACTTTGTTATACTCGTTTAGGGACTTTGTTATACTCGATCAGGTGACTTTGTAATACTCGATAAGGGGGCTTTGTTATACTCAATCAGGGGACTTTGTTATACTCGATCAGGGATCTTTGTTATACTCGTTCAGGGGGGCGTTGTTATACTCGATCAGGTGACTATGTAATACTCTATCAGGGGACTTTGATATACTCGATCAGGGATCTTTGTTATACTCGTTCAGGGGGGCTTTGTTATACTCGATCAGGGGACTTTCTTACACTCGATCAGGGGAATGTGTTATTTTCGATGATGGGGCGTTGTTATACTCGATCATTGGACTTTGTTATACTCGATCAGTGGACTTTGTTATACTCGATCAGGGGACTTTGTTATACTCGATCAGGTGACTTTGTTATACTTGATCAGGGGACATTGTTATA
>NW_024746905.1:0-11326 GCF_018991925.1 Homarus americanus
CTGACAACGGCACCTCGTTGATGATAGTGTCAGGCGTCTGGCCGCAAACGACACCTCCTCTATGAGAATTCCGGGGTGAATATAAAAGGCTGATCAGTTGGTGATAAAATGATAGCGGCGTGGAAGCCTGGCACCGGTACAGAATAAATACATTTAAATAAAGCTTAAATATTGAGGTGTGTAGTTGGGTGGGTGGGTGAGGGAGGAGGTAACAATAGATGATGTAGAAGAACAAAACAAGTATATTTTTATCTGATTCAATGTTAATATTAAAAGCCAATATTCTTCCGTACTCAGGACCGTTTCTAATGTGATAATAGTAATGGTAATAATGTAGTAATATGTATGTATGTATGTATGTATGTATATATATATATATATATATATATATATATATATATATATATATATATATATATATATATATATATATATATATATATATATATATAAGTTTGTCATCTTGATTCCATGTCCAACCATTACAGATCTCCATCATTTAACAAACATGAACTCACTAAGTCGTTCAGAACTCCTTAAGACATGGCCACGTCTTGTCTCTTAGTGATGAAGTTGATACACGATCCGTGACACAATTAGTTGATAAACCTGACTTGAACACAAACTTCAGCCAACCTTTCCCTGAGTGGCTACTTTCCTCTTGGTCCAACACAAGAGACGAAGTCATACAGGCGAATTGTTTCTCTGTAGCTCCTCACAATCCTTCAAAGGTAAACTTACCGGTGAAGAACACGATCATTTTACATTTGGATGAAATGACTTAACATGTACAATATTTCAAAAGTATCTGTCCGCACACTGTGAAACATTATGAGACCACGGATGATAAGATATTTGGGATACAGTGTTCTTGTCCTGTATAGTTTAACATAAGTAATGCAATGTGATGTGTATTTATCTCGGCGTAATTAATATGATGTTCGGCTACAAATGTAGTAGGATCAGTATGCCGCAGGGGCCATGCATACCAACCCTCCAGGACATCACGAGTTACTATTTTAAGATACTGTACAGTTGCTGAAATGAGTTCCTACAGCCCCCCCTCCTGTGGTAACCTGTGTTTCCAAACGGCCAACATATGACGTACAGTAAGCCTATCTACCAATCATTCCGTCATTACACAACCAATACCCATTCATTCATAAATAGTGAAACTACTCCTGAAATAAAAGCAAATACAACATTTTATCAGACGAAGTCAACATTTTGATTAAGAAAGTTATTTTATGCACTCGAATAACGTACAACAATAACTTTTTTTTTATATAATGGGTCTGTGTAAAAGCGTGAAAAATAAACTATACACTGTACAGACGGAGGACAGCCACTTTGACCTTTTGTTGTCCTCTCTGGCAACAACTTTTTTCTTTTACAGTGTCCTCAGCAGCCGCCCGGACAGCAACACATTTTACTTTTAAAAACAATAATAACAATGTTCTCCATCAAATATATTGTATCTAAAAACAATTGATATGATGTAGATATATTCCTCTTACCCCTTCACTACGGGGACGCCCTTTTAATATTTTATTTGGCCAACGTGAGACGATTTATTCAGCACAGAGGGGCCCGTACACAAGTGGTTAGTAGACTGTCTCCTAAGCATATACCGGAGCTTGTTTAAAAAGAAATACATCGTTTAATAATGTGGGATAAGGAAGACATTAGTGAGAAAGTGATGGTCTTTGAGGTGACACGTCCATGGGTTCTTATATCCCAAATAAGGTTAGACAACGCGGCAGGATAAAAGCAATATGTCTTGGGTGGGGAGGTGAATTTCAATCTGAAGTGTGTGTAGGTCTACCAACTTCACTATGGTGGATATATTAACAGGTCTCTCTGATTTATTGTGAGGACGATACTTTAGTACTGGAAATACATTGTTTTTAACATTCAGTGCCATAATATTCTGGCTTCTACTGTTTAACTATAATCTGCCTACGCTACCGTTCACAGGATGAATATGGGTGCACAATAAACTAGCCGCTGTATGTGGCAAAATGCCCGTCGATTAAAGAGGTGATACTTCAACCAAAACTTCCCCACCCCTTCCTTCATCACCATCATATAAAATCATACTCGCTCCCCCCAAAAAAATAACTCACCCCAACTTAAATCCACGTTTCCTGGCCACTGAGATCACCTACCCTGACCTTACCTTTATTACTTTGACCTGACCTGACCTCTCCCCGAATGATGCCTTATACCTTATACCCATACACCAAATGAAGAGACTGACTATAATGTGTGTGGATATTAATCTGTTATCATTCAATCAAAAGTTTATAAGATTTTATGTTGTTTTCATTTTAATGGACTGAGACCCTGTATAATATAAGTTGACTATCACTACTGTATACTTATGAGTGAGTAACACTAATTCAATTCTCTCCAGTCTATTCCCCGTCTACTCTCTCAATAATATCTTTCAATCTACATCTCTCTTTCTCTCTCCCAGAATATCAACAGAGTAAATATAAACAACCACACGATTTTTTACAGGAATAGGAAAGAGAGAGGTAAACTAACCATGGGACCTGATCAATCACTCATTTGAACCTAACCTAACCTAACCTCAACTATGCTTACAGAACCATTCCTCTCCTTCCCCCCACCCCCTCGGCCCACCAGCCCTTGACTGTAGGAGGAATGGGCGAGATAGGGCAGGAAAGGTCAACTGGGTGAGTATACACAAGGTCAACAGAGGTCAGGAGCCAAGAGGTACAGATCTCCGGGGGTCATGATGATCATACTATATAACTGTACTGTAGAAGGTATTGTTTCTCTCTCTCTCTCTCTCAGATAACCCCCAAGTTTGTTATGACTCTTCCTGGACAGTGTATTTTTATCTTCAAATAGGATATGTTATCGTGTATCTCTTGTTAGAACGAGGGAACAAATAATTTATTGAATAATGGCAGGTTGAGGGAGAGGGCGATGTACTGTACAGAACTAAACAAATAATTTTTTGGAAATACATTGTTTTTAACATTCAGTTCCATAATATTCTGACTTCTACTGTTTAACTATAATCTGCCTACGCTACCGTTCACGGGATGAATATGGGTGCACAATAAACTAGCCGCTGTATGTGGCAAAATTCAAAAGCGGATCCCCGCCTTTTTATTACATACTAGGAAACATCTCACACTCACACACACACGTATAGATGATCAGTAAGGAGGAGCCTCGACCTGAGCCCTGACAGAACGTTACAGGTGTACTATTTCGTCAGGCCGCGGTTAGGAAGTATATGAGAGTGATTTTGGAAGTTATATTTATGTTCCATATAACATATTTATGTGTGTGTGTGTGTGTGTGTGTGTGTGTGTGTGTGTGTGTCTGTAATTATGTTAGCTTATGTTTGGTTAGTTATTAGTTGGAGTAAGTTGTTGTGGAGATTTTTCAGGTTAGGTTAGATTAGATTAGGTTAGGTTGTGTTAGATTACGTTAGTTATTAGTTGGAGTAAGCTGGAGTTAAGATTCTTCTGGATATACAAAACACTAAAGTTATTATCCAGCGTAATCCTCCCACACACCCCAGCAAAATGATTCACAATGGAGACTGATTAATGAATGCTTGTGTTGTGATAATAATTCCTCTTATTGATTAACGAACTTTAGATAAAATGGAACAAGGCTGAGTGATGGTTGTTGAACTGATATAGAAATGTTAAGTGGTAGTAGATATAGTGTAAAATAAGTCATTGAGTGATACTGTAGTTGTGTAGCACCCAAGTTTGGTTCACTTGTATGTTACTGAGGAAATTATTCAATCAGGATTTTTTTACAAGGATGATTGGTGTACCTGAAGTTGATGATCGTTTTTTTTTTTTATTATTATAATGGTTGCCCCTCCTGTAATGAGAATGGCCAGGCCCAAGGGCCACCTAGGCGTGAATTTGTTTAAGGTGTTGAAGCTGTCGCCAACACAACAACCACACCCTGAGTTAATGAGCTGAGTGACCCAGTGTCAAGGAATAGTCCGTGGCCAACTGCACTGGCTAACCATTACCCCGTAACACGACGCGCGAATCGATTAACATCCAGGTCCCCAATTACTGTTGGGTAGATAGAGGTAAATGACGCAAAGGAACTTGCTCATGGTCTCACCCTGCCCGGAAATGGAACCCGGGTTCATTCGCTTGCGAGGCGAGCAAGCTGACAATTACACCGTGTGTCGCCAACGTACACACACACACACACCCACACACACACACACACACACACGTCTCCTGAAGTAGATATGAGAGAGAGAGAGAGAGAGAGAGATCTAATCAGCTTATTATCATCCTACACCAACAGGAAGCGACAGACAGACAGACAGACAGACAGACACATCACAACCACCAAGTTTTTCTCAAATTATCATAATATCTTGTCGTCGTGTCCGTGTGGCTGTCGTGTTTGTCAATCCAGCAATTTCTCTTCTTTTTTCTCTCTTGATTATTTCTTCTTTTATTTAATTTTTTTGTTGATTTTCGTCTTCATTTCTTCATTTAAAATTTTCGTGATTTCTTTCCTTCCCTCTATCCTTCTTTCTTTCCTTCCCTCTATCCTTCTTTCTTTCCTCGCCATCCTCTTTATTTTCACCCTTCCATCATCTTTATCAGTTTTTCAATTTTCCCTGTCTCCTTACTCCCTTCCTTTTCCTATTCTCATCTTTCCTTCAACCTTCCCTCCTTCATAATTCCTCTCCATCTCTCCCTCTATTCCTTCCTTCATCACCATCATATAAAATCATACTCGCTTCCCCCCTCCCCTCCCTCCTCCCCCCAAAAAAAATATTCATCCCAACTTAAAAATTCACGTTTCCTGGCCACTGAGATCACCTACCCTGACCTTACCTTTACTTTGACCTGACCTGACCTCTCCCGAATGATGCCTTATAATTTTATACCCAAACGAGATCACCCATACACCAAAATGAAACTGAAGAGACTTGACTATAATGTGTGGATATAAATCTATCATTCAATCAAAAGTTTATAAGGTTTGCATAAAGTTACTTTCATTTTTTAATGTGACTGGAGACCCTGTATAATATAAGTTGACTAATACTATACTTATGAGTGGGAGTAAACACTAATTCACATCTCTCTCTCTCTCTCTCTCTCTCTCCAGTCTATTTCCCTCGTCTACTCTCTCAATAATATCTTTCTCTCAATCTACATCTCTCTCTCTCTCTCTCTTTCTCTCTCCCAGAATATCAACAGTGAGTAAATATAAATAACCACACGATTTTACAGAATAGGGATATATATGTGTTAGAGAGAGAGAGAAAGAGAGAGAGAGAGAGAGAGAGAGAGAGAGATAAACTAACCATGGGACCTGATCTATCACTCATTTGAACATAACCTAACCTAACCTCAACTATGCTTACAGAACCATTCCCCTCCGTTCCTCCCCCCCCTCGGCCCCCCAGCCCTTGACTGTAGGAGGAATGGGCGAGATAGGGCAGGAAAGGTCAACTGGGTGAGTATATACAGAGGTCAGGAGCCAAGAGGTACAGATCTCCGTGGGTCATGGTGGTCATACTATATAACTGTACTGTAGAAGGTATTGTCTCTCTCTCTCTCTCTCTCTCTCTCAGATAACCCCCAAGTTTGTTATGACTCTTCCTGACAGTGTATTTTTATCTTCAAATAGGATATGTTATCGTGTATCTCTTGTTAGAACGAGGGAACAAATAATTTATTGAATAATGGCAGTTTGAGGGAGAGGGCGATGTACTGTACAGAACTAAACAAATAATTTTTTGGAAATACATTTTTTTTAACATTCAGTGCCATAATATTCTGACTTATACTGTTTAACTATAATCTGCCTACGCTACCGTTCACGGGATGAATATGGGTGCACAATAAACTAGCCGCTGTATGTGGCAAAATTCAAAAGCGGATCCCCGCCTTTTTATTACATACTAGGAAACATCTCACACTCACACACACACGTATAGATGATCAGTAAGGAGGAGCCTCGACCTGAGCCCTGACAGAACGTTACAGGTGTACTATTTCGTCAGGCCGCGGTTAGGAAGTATATGAGAGTGATTTTGGAAGTTATATTTATGTTCCATATAACATATTTATGGTTTATGTGTGTGTGTGTGTGTGTGTGTGTGTGTGTGTGTGTGTGTGTGTGTGTGTGTCCGTCTGTCTGTCTGTAATTATGTTAGCTTATGTTTGGTTAGTTATTAGTTGGAGTAAGTTGTTGTGGAGATTTTTCAGGTTAGGTTAGATTAGATTAGGTTAGGTTGTGTTAGATTAGGTTAGTTATTAGTCCGAGTAAGCTGGAGTTAAGATTCTTCTGGATATACAAAACACTTAAGTTATTATCCAGCGTAATCCTCCCACACACCCCAGCAAAATGATTCACAATGGAGACTGATTAATGAATGCTTGTGTTGTGATAATAATTCCTCTTATTGATTAACGAACTTTAAATAAAATGGAACAAGGTTGACTGATGGTTGTTGAACTGATATAGAAATGTTAAGTGGTAGTAGATATAATGTAAAATAAGTCATTGAGTGATACTGTAGTTGTGTAGTACCCAAGTTTGGTTCACTTGTATGTTACTGAGGAAATTATTCAATCAGGATTTTTTTACAAGGATGATTGGTGTACCTGAAGTTGATGATCGGTTTTTTATTATAACTGTTGCCCTCCTGTGATAATAGCCAGGCTGTGGCGCCACCTAGGCGTGAATTTTTTAAGGAAGAAGTCGCCAAATACCAAACCATGCCATTAACTCCTAGTTAATGCTTATACCCAGTGTCATGAATGTCCGTAACAACCGCACTGTATAACCATTACCCCCGCAAACACGACCGCTAACCGATTACATCCAGGGTCCCCAATTGTCATAGGTATATAGAGGTAAATGACGCAAAGAAACTTGCTATCAGGTCCCAACTCTGCCTGAAATGGAACCCTGGTTCATTCGCTTGCAGAGGCGAGTGACAATACACTTTGTGTCACACAACGCACACACGTCTCTGAAGTAGAGATCAAGCAGCTATTATCATCCCACACCAAAAGTAAGCAGACAGCATGATGATACAGACACATCACAAACCACTGTTTTTCTCAACCAACATAATCTGTCGTCGTGTCCGTGTTTGCCTGTCAGTTTCGCCAATCCATAATTTCTTCTTTCTTTCTCATGATTATTTCTTTCTATTTAATTTTTTGTTGATTTTTCATTTCTTCATTTAAAATTCAAGATCCCTTTCCTCTTCCCCATCCTTCTTTCTTTCCTTCCTCTATCCTTTCTTCCTTCCATCCCTTTTTATTTTAACCTCCATCATCTTTAATAAGTTTATCTGTCTTTCCCTCAATTCTCATCCCTTCCCCTTCATAATCTCTCCATCTCCCCATCTACTCCTTTCACCATCATCATAAAATCCATACCGATTCCTCCCCCTCCCCCAAAAAATATATTCATCCCAACTTAAAAACCACGTTCCTGCCACCGAGATCACCCTGACCAATCTACCTTTACTTTGACCTGACTCCATCTCCCGAATGATGCCTTATACCTAAATACTAAACGATATATACCATACACCAAATGAAACCTCATAAAGATACCGACTATAATGTGATATTAACCTGTTATCATTCATCCAAAAGCTTCATAAGTTTTTACAAATTGATCTATCTTTAATGTGACTGAGAACCTGTACTAATAGTTGACTACTATACTTATGGAGGGAGCAAACACTCACCCCATATCACCTCTCTCTCTCTCCACTCTATCTCCCTCTCTCTCCTCCTCTCAATAATATCATTCCTCTCACTCAATCTACATCTCTCAATCAAATCTCTCTTTCTCTCCCAGAAACATCAATATAGTAAAATATAAATCACACGATTTTACAGAATAGGACATATGTGTCAAGAGAGAGAGAGAGAGAGATAAACTAACCATGAACCTGACCCATCACCATTTGAACCTAAACCTAACCAACCTCCAACAGCACAGAACCACCCCTCCCCTCGGCCCCCAGCCCTTGACTAAGAGGAATTGGCTAGAACAGGAAAGGTCAACTGGGTAAGTATACACATCAACAAAATACAAGACTAAGAAGCCAGACTTCCGATGTGGTCATACTACATAACTGTACCCAGAAGTTATCTCTCTCTCTCTCCCACATAAACCCCAAGTTTATAGACTCTTCTGACAGTGTATTTTTATCTTCAACAGGATAAGTTATCGTATCTCTTGTTAGAACGAGGAACAAATAATTTACTGAATAAAAGCAGGTTGAGGAGAGCGATGTAATTTACAGAAATAAACAAATAATTTTTGGAAATACATGTTTTAACATCAAAGCCAATATTCTGACTTCTACTGTCAACTATAATCTCCCACGCTACTGTTCACGGATAATATAAGTACAAAAACAACCAGCTGAGTATAAAATCAAAACAGATCCCATCCTTTATTACATACTAAAACATCTCACACACACACACGTATAGAAGATCAGTAAAGAGAGCCGACCTGAGCCCTGACAAACGTTAGGTGTGTACTATTTCATTAAATGCAAGGTTAGGAAGCAGCAAGTGGAGTGACTTCGGGTTAGTATTTATGTCTATAATATATTTATGGTGTGTGTGTGTGTGTGTGTGTCTATCTGAATTCTCAAGTCTCAATTATGTTACTTTATGCTTCTTGGTTGGGGTTATTAGCTGGAGCAGCTGTCGGAGATTCTTCTGTGTTGAAGGATTAGATTAAAGGCTGTGTTGATCAGGTTAGTTGGTTAGTTGAGTAATGCTGGAGTTAAGGATTCTTCTGGATATATTAAAACATTCGTGCTATTATCCATGCATTCCACACACCCCAGCAAAATGATTCTTTTTTTATTATTATAATGGCTACCCTCCTGTAATGAATGGCCAGGGCCTAAGGGCCATCTAGGGCGTGAATTTGTTTTAGGTGCTGAAGGTCGCCAACACAACAACCACAATTCCTGAGTTGTTGGTTGGAGTGACCCAGTGTCAAGGAATAGTGGCCACCTGCACTGGCTAACCATTACCCCAACACAACGCGCGAATCGATTAATGATCCCAGGTCCCCACCACTGCTGGGCAGATGGGAGGTTACTGCAATGAACCTGTTCATGGTCCCACCTGCCTGAAATGGAACCTGGTCTATTTTATGAGGCGAGCAAGCTGGACACTACACTGTGTGTCGGCAACGCACACACACACACACACACACACACACACACACACACACACATACACACACACACACACACACACACACACTCACACACACACACGTCTCCTGAAGTAGATATGGAGAGAGAGAGAGAGGAGAGGATCTAAGCAGCCATCATCCCACAATTAACAGGAAGTATTGGTATTGGGACAGACAGATATTGTAGACAGATAGGAGTTATGACAGACAGACACATCACAACCATCAAGTTTTCCTCAAATTCAATATAACTTCTTTGTCGAGTGGGGTCCTGTGGCTGCTCGAGTTTGTCAACCCAGTACCTTTTCTCTCTCTCTTTGATTATTTTCTTATTTAATTTTTTTTTATTTTGCCTTATTTTCTATTTAAATTTTCTGTGATTTCTTCCTTCCTGTATCCTTTTCTTCCTTCCCCATCCTTCTTTCTTTTCCTTCCCTCATCCTTCTTTTCTTTCCTCACCTTCTTTTTATTTTCACCCTTCCATCATCTTTTACTGTCAGTTTAATTTTTCCTACCCTTCCTCCTTCCTTTTCCTATTCATCTTTCCTTCTTCAACCTTCCCTCCTTCCATAATTCCTCTCCATCTCCCTATTCCTTCCTTCATCACCATCATATAAAATCATAATTTTTCCTCCCTCCCTCCCTCCCCCTGCCCTCTCTAAAAAAATATTCATCCTAACTTTTGCATCTACGTTTCTGGCTACTGAGATCACTCTACCCTGACCTTACCTTACTTTGACCTGACCTGACCCTCCCGAATGATGCCTTATACCTATACCAAAACGATATATACCAATACACCAAATGAAACCCGAAGACTGACAACATATATGAAATAACTGTTATCATTCAATCAAAAGTTTATAAGGTTTTACAAAGTTGTTTCCATTTTAATGACTTGAGACCCTATATAATATAAGCGACTAATACTATACTTATGAGTGAGTAAACACCAATTCATCATCTCTCTCTCTCTCTCCTCTCCTCCTCTCTCCAGTCTATCCCTCGTCTACCTCCTCAACAATATCATTCTCTCAATCCACATCCCTCTTTCTCCTCATGAATATCAACAGGAGAAAATATAAAAACAATAATGATTTTACAGAACAGAACATATGGCAAGAGAGAGAGAGAGAGTATAGAGAGCAAACCAACCATGTCTCTCTCTCAGATAACCCCCAAGTTTGTTATGACTTTCCTGACAGTGTGGCTTACCAACAGGATATGTTATCGTGTATCTCTTGTTAGAACGAGGGAACAAATAATTTTATTGAATAATGGCAGGTTGAGGAGGCGATGTACTGTACAGAACTAAACAAATAATTTTTGGAAATACATTGTTTTTAACATCTAAATTCCATAATATTCTGACTTTCATTGTTTAACTATAATCAGTTTACGCTACTATACCTTATACCCAAACGATATATACCCACACACCAAATGAAACTCGAAGAGACTGATGTGTGTGTGTGTGTGTGTGTGTGTGTGTGTGTGTGTGTGTGTGTGTGTGTGTGTGTGTGTGTGTGTCTGTAATTATGTTAGCTTCTGTTTGGTTATTATTAGCTGGAGTAAGTTGTCGTGAGATTTTTCAGGTTAGGGTTGGACATTAGGTTAGGTTGTGTTAGATTAGGTTAGTTATTAGTTGAGTAAGCTGGAGTTATGATTCTTCTGGATATACAAAAATACTAAAGTTATTATCCAGTTGTGTATCCTCCACACACCCCTCTAGCAAATGATTCACAGGGAGACTGATTAAAGAATGCTTGTGTTGTGATAATAATTCCTCTTATTGATTAACGAACTTTTAAATAAAATGGAACAAGGTTGAGGATGGTTGTTGAACTGATATAGAAATGTTAAGTGGTAGATAGTGTAAATAAGTCATTGGAGTGATACTGTAGTTGTGTAGTACCTAAGCCAAGTTCACTTATGTTACTGAGGAAATTATTCAATCAGATTTTTTACAAGGATGGATTGGTGTACCTGAAGTTGATGATCGTTTTTTTTTTTATTATTGTAATGGCGCCTCCTGTAATGAGACGGCCAGGCTCCAAGGGCCACACGGCGTGAATTTGTTTGTTGTGCTGAA
>NW_024746906.1:0-15509 GCF_018991925.1 Homarus americanus
TGCTGACCCATCGTCACTGCCTGTACTCTTTCTAAACTATAGAGCAGCCATTCGGTTACGTATTGGCGATAACACGTACTCGTTATGACGCTTTATTGCCAGGCCCATCTTTTTTACGAGAATTAACTTCAGTCATGCTTCGAAATTCACCTGGTTCCAACTGTGGTCTCACCGTTAATAAACGAACACCTTCCACCCACGTTTCAAACAGGGTGACTGCCCCAAAGCTTCCATGTATAATTTTTGCATATTCCGCGCTTCTGGCATCACATTAGTATCTAAACTGCAATCATTCACCACCACGTTGTCAGGCGCATTCTGTTATCATGGAATGCCGTCATCCCATCAACATAGCATAAATGACGAAAGGCGAATCGCGTACGCACGCCCTGCTCACACTGGCTGATAAATTATGGCGCGCAGGTTAACGGCGGGAATAAGCGGCTCAACGCGTTCCCCTGCGGTCATATTGCCCGTTTGGCACGTTACCATACGTTGCTTTGCTCTCATTTCGTATCCCTCGTTTTATTATACTTTAACCGCGGTGCCGTTATTTTGTTGGTCATTCATTGTATTGCTTCCTGTAACAGCATTTTCATCTGCCGTGTTGTTCTGAAATGCATCATTTGAGCTGTTTTCCGCAGTTCACCATCTTGCCCGACGATTTAAAATAAATAACTGCCATCAAAGTTCTGTTCCAGATTCTTCATTTAGCTACGAATATCAGTGTTGTCATCCACTTTCATACGTTGCACATAGATCATTTTGCCCATTCAGTAAAAGATTTGCTCAATTTTGAAAGTGATCCTTTATCAAGCGTAGGGCCGCGAGTGGGTGAGCATTACCAGGTCTTAAATCCTTATGCCAGAGTAATACAGAAGCGTTAGTTTTAGCGCTTAGTTTCTTCTATGCGATGATCATGCTTGCTCGGGTGTTCTTGATGGGTCTCACGAATTACGACTGCCGAAAGTGAAGTGCGTTCGTAGTCTGCTCACAGCTGGAAGAGGAATATAAGTGACAGACGCAGCAAGATATATGGTGTATAAATAATATGGTTCACTAGATACAGATTACATGTTTGTGACAGCTATATTTTCCTCTTTATGTAAAGCTGATACCCGTTAATAGCATCTCTGATACGGAAATTTTAATATACATATCGCGCTCTTTAATTATCAATGAATGATAAATTGCAGCATGTTAGTGCCAGATCAATGATAACTTGGCATCGGAAAGTACAATCATCAGAGTTCATCGGGTTCGGTGACAGTCCGCCGCCGCATGCAGGCAGATGAGAGGAGGCAAAATCACCGAAGGATAGATACTACTTGAGGCGAGCAAAAAGATGTCAGACTGAATCTCAACCAAGGTGGTGTCTATCCTTCTGGTGATTTTTCCCTCTCGTCACCTACATCTGTAGCGAAAGGACGTCACCACTACCCCGGAACCATTGAACTCCTGTGTAGTTGTACTGTCGTATTTTCCTCTGATCCACTTTTTTTACATGAACTATATCTTTCGATGCAATAATCATATTAATTATGTACTAAATTCTAAAGTTTTATCATTGATCCCTAACTTTCTTTGTACTGTATAATTTATCATTCATTTATTAATTTAAAACAGTATATATGTATATTAAAATTCCATGTATCGGAAGTGCTATTAACAGAATTATCAACTACATAAAAGGGGAGAAATACTATGTATCACACAAACATGTAATCTGTATCTAGTGAACCATATTACATTTTATACACCATATATCTTGCTGCACGTCACATATCACCTATTCCTCTTCCAGCTCATGCGAGATACAGACGCACTTCACTTCAACGGTCAGTAATTCATGGGATTGCATCAAGATTTACAAGGCAAAAGTATGATCGTCGTATGGGAGAAACTAAACACTAGAGCTAACGCTTCCTGTATTACTGTATAGGTTTAAGACCTGAAGTAATGCTCACACTCGCGATTTCTACACTTGATAACAGATCACTTTCAATTAGAAAAACAAATCTTTCTACTTGTACTAATTAGGTAAAAATAATCTATAATATAACGTATAGGGAGAAAAGTGAGGATGACAACCCTTACTGACGGGAGCTCCAACCACAGCCGCCCCTCTAAAATATTCTCATGCTTTTCATGGAAAAAAATCTGAGGCCTTAGACACTTGGGGAGAACTTTGTGCTTAGTTGTTTATTTGTTTAAATCATCTGTCTTGTCAGCCAAGTAAAGCTGTCGGATGGGTGGTTATTCCACATATCGGAGAAAACAACTCAAATGATGCATTTCTACAGGAGCAACACAGCAGATGAAAAATATATTACAGAACAATACAATGAATGATAATACTAAAATAACAGCACCACGGATTAAAAGTATAATAAAACAAGGATTACAGAATAATAGGAAACCAAAACAACATGTAAAACAACATTGCCAAACAAGACAATATGATACACAGGAACACGTTAAAGACCACTTATTCCCTCCATTACAAATGCCTGCGCGCCATAAAGTAATGTAGTGTAGGCAAGAACATTGCATGCACGTTCACCTTTCAATCATTTATGCGCACTACTGAAGCATCTAATGTTGATGGGATGACGAAACATTCCATCTTAACAGAATGCGCCATTTTCTGATACCTTTGTGGTAGGTGAATAGTTACAGATTTAGATGCCTAATGGATGATGTTCAGGAACCTAGTCAATTTATCCACACAAAACATAGGCCCATGCTTAGAGCGTTATTAAAAACCGTAATTATTTCATGAATTCATATAAGTAACTGTTATTGCCTTATAAATAACAATACGCATTACAACTATATATTGTAGCTGAAAGAACTAAATTGACCTGTTGAATTTAATCATGGGCTTTAAGTTCAGGCAGTCACAATCACCGACACGTGTTGTCACCACACTGTCACAACCCTCGTCAAAAACTATCCAAGCAAATAACGCAAAATTATGGAAGTTAATATTCGTTTAATGGCTGCGGTAAAATTTTAGTTAGGGTTAGGTTAGATTTCAAGCATGATTTTAAGTTGAATTCTCATAAAAAAAATGGCACAACCATCGTGATTAAGAACATCACTTAACAGTTACATTATTATATCACTTGAAAATACAAAAACAGATAGCTACTAACACACTCACTACCCGGGCTGTTATCTCAAATATATGACGTAAATCGTTTAATTTATAGTTTAGAGTAACACTTAATATTTTAACACTGTCATTAAGACGCCGTCCTGGTGCGGTCGCACCCTACCAGAGCTAAACCCTTCCTCATTTCGTCTTTGTTGATCACATGTCGACGGCAAAATGTACGCTTGTGTGGCCGCACCCTAAGATATCAACTTATCTCAACTGTGGTAAAAGACAAGACTGCCTAGAGCACTGTGCACGTTCATGAGAGTCAACGAGGTACAATGTTGACAAAATCAGCTGATAGCAGGGAAACTTTCAGTTTTATCATACAGAAGAGTTAAAATTATAGCTCAAAATTATAGTATATTTGTCTTTTATCAGATGAAGTTAAATTACATTACACTGGGCTGCATTTGAAAAAAAAACACGAGGTGCGGGCTTTCTTAGCTGATTCTTTATGTATTTTGCGTGCTGATTCCAAAAAGCCATTCATTTTGCCCAATCAGGTCAGATTTTATGCTGGGGAATTAGGAAAAAATCGAAATTCTTAAATATGATGTCAAAAATTTTATAAAATATATCATAAGAAATACCACAACACATAGGACCAAAATATGTCAACTACATAGATGCCTTTACAGTTAGGCATGCATAAATGGCTGTCGAGAATTTTCGGTGGTTGGTGTCTGGGCCCCGTTTCAGACACCAACAGAAGTCGGCGAGCATGTTGATATCCCAGCGAACCCTGGTACCGCCCGCCATTACACGGATATCTTGATGGAAGCGTTCTCTGTTCCTCACCACATCACCACAGTTCTCTGAAAGTAGTCCAAGTGGGAGCTGAGGAAGTGCATCTTGATGGACATTGTGCACCAAGAACTTTGTAGCTCAGAAGTAGGTCCTCAACAACTCGTTCATACTCTGGACTTCTCTGTAGCTACAAGAAAATTGGAGACAATAGACTTAAAGGCATGCCAGGCTTTCTTCTCATTTACATCTATGCTGCAATCAAACTTGGGATCTTTGAAAAGCTCTCTGATCTGAGGGCCATCAAAATTCCTGCATTCAGCTTTGTCTCACTGATTTTTGGAAATTTTTCTTCAGAAAATTGAAAGCCTGGCTTTTTTGTCCAGTGCCTTTACAAAGTTTTGAACAGACCGAGCTTGATGTGCAGTGGCGGAAGAAGAATGTTCTGCGGATTCACCAGAGCATGGGCAACAACATCAGAGAACCTGAAGTAAGTCCACTTCTTGCAGGCAAGTCACGTTGCATGTAGTGCTGCTTGTCTGCTCGACTATCCACAGACAGAGGAAACATGCCATGTACCACCAGATGAAAAGAAATTTAATTGTGAAAAATATATGAAAAAAACACTGACATATACTCTTTTCCTTTGCGTCACGGCGGACATTTAAATGGCCGGGCGAGTGAACGTAAGGGTAAATGCATCGTAAGGGCATTAAACTGACCGAAATCTTTTCGGTGAGGCTTGCCAATGTTCAGAGTGATTTTTAATGAACGAATATGAGGACCCCATTTTACAAAAATGCCAATATTTTACCTGAATCTCCGCTGCTATAGCACTCTGACCTGATTGAGCAAATGGATAAAATTTTTGAGATCAGCATGCAAATACACCCAGAAAGCTGAATAATACACAAACCTCAAAAAAACTATGACAGGGCTTTAGACTTGGCATATTTACCTTCCAAGTTATGTTATTGTTTACCCCATGTTAGGAACCCTTGCTGCCATAAAGGGTTCGTTCACCATTAGACGAAAATAACTACTTAATTAGAAATCATTAAGTCTATCTCACCAAAACAATAATCTGACAGTAAACGAAAAGGGTAAAAATGTATTCCCCATAATTAAGGTCCATTTCAAATTGGGTGACAAAAAATTAAATTTCACCACCTCCGGCAAATTTGATCCAATTTTAAGAGGATTTATAAAAAAAAGTTGCAGTGCACTGGTTTTTAGGCTTCATTTTTAATTACTATACAACGTAGAACTTATAAAAACTGATTAGCATTAACATCATGGCATGCCTGTAAACGAGAAGCATCAAGCACCCTAGCCTGAGTACTGGAACATTCTACAATTATGATGAAAACGTTAACTTTCTGTGGTTAGCGTAGAACTTTCCTGAATGTAGAGTGGAACGGGCCAGCCGACCACACCCACACACACACACGAGCTACCAGATTATTACCGCCGTGGCGCACTTTGGGAGGAGTTTTCAAGCCAAATGTTACGTCAGCTGGTCATTGCTCAGGATTTTTATGACTACTTATGGTTACCTCACCTGGCAGCGATGATAAGATTTCACTGAATTTACTTGACATTAATTCCGTTGTCGACGACGCAATAAGAATGTACAGAACAGGGTGTATTTTATATATTTTTTTTTTATTTTATTTTTTTGCGGGGATTAGCTCCACCCAGGCACAGGTCACTGACCCACATCGGGGCCTGGGGGCGAAAATAATAATAATAATATATATTATTATTATTATTATTACAATTAATTTAAGAAAATTAATACAAATACAAATAAATTAATAATAAACAAAATAATAATAACCATAAATAAATACAAACACGAAAAAATAAATCGAAGATTGAAGGATAATACATTATGTATGTTGTGTTGTCAAGTAAGAGAAACAATTGAGACCCTGCAATTGTGTGTAAATGAGGCAGAAAGTCAGATCAGAAATGTAAATTCGAAATAATCGTTCTAATTCCTCACTAAACTCATGAAATCAGGTTAGATTACTGATTGAGTTGGGTTAGGTTTGGTTATTTATTGGCTTAGATTGACTATGCTCGGTCAGGGTAACGTTTATTAATTGTGTTAAAACGATAAACAGAATATTTACTCTATATAGTTGAGTTATATATTCGTATTCCTGTTATTCTCTCTCGCTTAAAGTGTATTGCATTTTCTTATAACCTGGTGTTAATCACGCCTAATCATGACAAAACCAAAATAAAAAGCTTGATAGCTCAATATAACTAATGCATGTCATCACCCGTGGGAAGTTTCATATACAGGAGGCCGCAGTCCTCAGTCTCCTCCTATAACTGAGACACCGACGTGTGTATAGTTCTGGTGTTGCAAATACCTCTGTAATGCTTCAACAGTGTGTGTCGAGTGCTGCCAACACTGCATTTTCTAACAACTATACGGTGAAGATAACGAGAGTCAGCAGCTGTAGTTAACAATATCAAGATCGTATTTGCAGTCTACCTTTTAATAGACTTTGTAAAATGTACCAAAACAAACTGTGTCAGTGTTATACCTGTGTTACCAATATCGGTGTAATATACAGGCCGAACTATCGTGCTGCCAAGGCTTCTTGTGACATTCTCCTCAAAACACTCTCATCTTATTACTCATCTTATTACTCTCATTGTCTCTCCATTAAATACTCATTCATGCAGACTACACAAAAGAAACAATAAAATGCGAATATTTCATACCACTACATTTTTCTGGATGGACAGTCATTAAACAGTGTCTCAACTACCCAATTGACGTAACAGCCAATTTAACTAATCACTTGTTTTGCCCAACGAACAATCGATAACAATAATAATAATAACAAAAACATTACTGCACCGCACGCACTTACCTGATACAACGGATGGGCGGTTGTAATTATTAAGGATTCTATGCCTGCGAACCGTAAATTTTGTTAAGAATAAATTATGTTACTGTAAACCAATGTTCAGGCATTGCGTACACACCCAGTCATGACAGTCGGCGCCAACTGAGTGTAATAAGATACCTCTGTAACATAGGTTCTCACCTACAATTTGGACACTACCGCAAACGTGAACACTTTCCTTTTGACAGTATACCTCAGGAAGTACTTTCTAAATTTGTATATTCGTAAAGTCTTTCAATCTGTTAGGGCACAATGGTGCAGATCAATATAAGTACAGTGGCTTTAATGACGTTCGATAATTAAAATAAACGAGGAAGGTGACAATTATTTAAACGTACTGTCGTCAACATCATCACAGGCCGCCACCAACACTTCTCCAACCCACTTTCTGCAGTGCAGGGGACGTAATTGGTTAAGTGAAATGGCAGGAATATAATCTATGGAGAAACTTATATAGGCTATATAAATATGTGAGGCTATTTATGTTTTGAACCTTAACTTAGGGTTAACACCGTCTTTTCTATATGTAACTGCAAACATCCAGGGAATAAACAACTGATTCATAAAACAACATAACACATTGGTACTTGTATCTTCTTTCTATTGAAATATCATCTGTAACGAAGCAGCATTCCTTTAACAGCAATTAGGTTATGTTAGATAAGGTTAGATTAGGTTGAAAAATCTATATAATGTTGATATTATTGTTATCTAACCTCCTAATCTAGCAACCTTACCTCTAACCTAACTAACCCTTTCCGTAACCTATTCCTATCCTCGTAACCTAATTCTAACTAACCTAATATATACGTAACCTAACCTCACGTAACCTAACCTAATCTAAAATAATATCTAACCAAACAGATCAATCACCAAATACATTTTACATTTATATATTATATATTTTTTAATAACATCAAAGACAAGTTCTAGTTATTATAAGTCGGGTTTAACAATACAGGTTTTATTCATATAGTAATCTTTCGGATTAGGTTAGGTTGAGGCAGGACATTGAGTTAGGTTGAGGTAAATTAAATTGGGTTGGTAGGTTAGGTTAGTGAAGATTATGGTGAGTAGGGATATTAGGTTAGGTTGTGTTGGGTTGGTAGTTAATTAGTTGGTAAGGATTAATTGGTTAGGTTGATTAATTGGGTTAGGTTAGGTAAGGATTAATTAGGTTATGTTGGTGGGGTTAATTGGGTTAGGTTGGTAGGGATTAGTGGGTTGGTTATGTTGGGTTGGTGGATTAATTAGGTTAGGTTAGGTAAGGATTAGTTGGTTAGGTTGGTAGGATTAATTAGGTTAGGTTATGTTAGGTAAGGATTAATTGGTTAGGTTAGGTAGGATTAGTTATGTTAAACTTCATTCAATAATCATATGTGAGGATGGGGTTTAACAGTTAGGTAAATTTAACCAAATCGAAAGATTACTTATTGAATAAACCTGTATTATTAAACCGACATAATAACTAGAACTTGTCTTTGATATTATTAAAAATAAATAAATATAAATGTAAAAATGTATTTGTGTGATTGATTCCTGTTTGGTTGAGATATATTATATTAGATTAGGTTAGGTTTACGTGATGGTGAGTTAGGTTAGGTTAGGTTGGTTGGGTTAGGTTACGTGGTTAGGTTAGTTTGAGGTTAGGTTAAGTTAGAATAATATCAACATATAGATTTTTTCTCAACTAGCCTAAATTAACTCATCTGTAATCTAACTATAACCTAAACCTAATAAAAATATCCTAATCTAACCCAACATATATCAACTTAATCAATCTAACTAACTTAACATCAACTATGAGAGAATATTCAGTAAACGTATGTCACATTATTGACACTCTTTTATGTGAATCTGTGTTACTGTATGTCTATTATCTATCTATCTATCTATTTATATATCTATCTATTTATCTATCCATCTATCTATACACACGACAACTTAGTGTTTATCTCTTTATCTATGTCATCTGTCGATCTATCTACCTTAAACAAGACTTACGACAACAAGGTTAAATATATCAACATCTGAACCACCACAACACCGCTCTGAACCCAGTCGACAAGTATGAACCTAATTTTTGACGCTTTACAGACAACAATCAGACATTTATCAGTAATTAAACTTTATTTAATAATTTGATATTTATCTAATATATACAGAATGGCGGTGTGTATGTGTGTCTGTCTGTCTGTTCTGGAAGCCGAAGCGGCACAAGGTTTTCATCAAACTGTGGAAAATTCGCAAAAATTCGTAGAGTGGAACAAACCTGAGTTCGGTCGATGGTTTCTTTAGGAAGGCATTAATTAACCATTTGATTTACACTGGAGAACGATGCAAGTCTAGGACTTGACACCTAATTCTCTGTACTGTCAGCCGGCGGCGGTTTTGGCGCTATCCAAGCAAGAGAATTCTTTCTTTCTTGAATGAAGGGGCCCGCGATCCTGTATTAATTATGAATATATTTATCAAAATGCAAGAAAGTGTACAATAATTCAGCTAGACTGGCAAATATGACTAAATCCTTGGAGGAATCATTTATAAATAAGACCAATCGTTTATGTATCAATAAATAAAAAGAACTAGAGAAAGAAAAAAGGCCCTTGGGAAGGAATCATTCTAGTTTGTTTGTTTTAAGTTTTTGGTATGAATAATTACGTGCTATTCATCTGATGTCATTTGTGGCCAACTGTTGACATTCAGTAAATCGATAACAAATACTTTGTTACTTTCCCACCACTGTAGGGTTGGTAGCCACTAACGCGAACTGTCAGGTTCCGTTGAGCTACACCAATTGATGTGTTGATCTACGTCGCCTCGTCTGTTGATAATGTTACAATGAGACATTTGATTCACCTGACTTTTTATACAACAGCAGAATAAGGAACCACGGCCAGGATTCTGAAAGCTTCAATGTTAAAGTTTTCTGTGGTTGGGGAGGTGAGCTCTTTAAGGCTAAAGGCAAACTATAATCTATATATCAAGAGTCAATTCGGATCTTCTTCTTCAATACCTTCTCTTAACGCTCGTGAAGCGCAAGATTGAAAAAACAAAGCAGACCCTGAAACGTCCGGAGTCACACAATAGTCTTGATAAACAATTTAGTCTTAGAAGCGTGTACTGCGATATGATGTCAGCATTATTAATGATTTCTTGATTCTTATCTCCTATGGGTTCCTTAATTGTCTCTAAAGTTATGTGGATTCCATTTAATGACTTCTTGTATCGAATAAAACTGGTTGGGTATAAATTTCAAGTCTAAGGGAGAAAAATTAAGGTTAAGGTATATAATGATCGAAACGAAAAAAATCTTATAAAACGTAAAGTAAAGACTTGTTCCTGTAATTTGTCCATTTCTTCAACGAGAAATAGAAGAAAAGACTGAGTGAACACATTATAAGTAATGAATAACTTTTTAATTAATATCTCGATTATTACCATTACTATACCAGATGAGTATAAGTGTGTCAAAGCAACATTTACCTATAAGAAAGGCGACAGGTCTGATGTAGGTAATTACAGGCCAGTTAGTATCCGGTCAGCCATTACCAAAATTTTGTGAGTGTACTGAAGGTTCAAGTGAGAAAATATCTCCGTGATAACATTTTGTACAGCTATCAATCAGGCTTTAGTGGCTCTCACTCAACTGACACCAGCAGTCTGATACATCTCGCCGACCATTTTTCAGACCCAAACAGCTCAGGAAATTCACAGGTATGGTAACGCACGATTTACAAAAAGCCTGAAACCAAAAAGCCTGGATCACTATTACTCCTGTAGACATACTATTACTGACTAGAGGCCGTTTTGTCAAGCAAAGACCTCCGGAAGAACCTGGCAGCTTTGTCTGCTATCCTAGCTGTTGCCTTACTGTTTATCGTGTTATTCACCTGCAGTGTCTGGCGCACAGGAAATTATACTACCCCGGCTCACGTGGTGCACCGTATACCACTTACCCTTTCTCCATAGTTGTGTTGAACAGCAGATCTCATAAATACTAAATGTATAACTTTTAAAATGTATAAATTTAGGCCAAACCTAATTGAATAAATGAAACGAGTGACCTAACGGACTCACTTACCTGTTACGGTACCTGTATCTCCTTGTGATATGTCTGTGGTTGGTGGTTATCCTCCCATCTTCCTAATGGCCAGTGAGTTTGTTATTTTCTTGTACTTTAGAATACGAAAATTCATATAACTAGTCTCACTGCAGAACTGAGGGTATTTTGCTCTTACCTAGCCACGTAGTTGAAGTTTACCTGTTAAATACTGTCACATTTCACCATTTAGTAGTAGATTTAAATTTAGTAACCAACCTTTACAACAGGTATATCAGCCGAGTCTCAGTGGCTTGTTTTGGTTTGCGTGAGAGGAACTGCCACAGTCATTGCTGAGACCATGAGGAGTTGGAGGCGAGGTAGTGACTGCCTAACTCTACACCTAACCTGTGTCCAGGAATTATTTTCATGAAAACAAACACAATCTTTTGTTTTTCAATTGAAGTACATCGTTCTGACGCATTAAAACGTACAGAAGAGGAGGAAGAGTGTGACCTGTATGAACAAGGCTGCAGTTAAAGATGGTCGTTACTGGCCGCTGTCACAGCAATGTCCAAGGGACCACATTTCTGGAAAAGAAATAAGAAACAAATATAAAATAGTGATTATTATTATTCCAGTCCTCATATATATTGTTTTCGAGTTACCGTGTTCACAACTTCGGACACACACATTAAGGGTGAGAAACATTCTGTACATTCCTGTCTCCTGGACACCAGGGAATAACAAAATGTCATTTATAAATCATGAGCAAGGCTGAGTTAGTGTAAGCTATTAGTATAAATTGTGTACAACATCATTAACGATATAAAAAAGCAGAAATAACATATAACCGAATAAATTATATTGTACATTACTTTATGATGGCATAAGGAATTGCATGTGGTGAAAAAGCCTTTACATCTGACTGACAACAGTTCTTAACACAAAAACGATGGTTTTAGGTAGAACGTATGCGATGACTCATTATATAGACCAGAACTCGAATTATATCATTGAGTTCGTATTCTGGTTTTCCTAGTAACTGTTAATTTGAGCGGAGCCATCATCATAGCTAACTTTCAACTATGCTAATTCATTCTCTTCATCACTGGTCGGTACTCCAGCCGATCGGGCTCCCTGTTGGTAAATCCTGGGCACAGTGTTGCCAGGAAAAATCAAAATGTATCCAAAAGTACTAAAAACATCCATAATCTCCAAATTTTTTTCCAAAAGCATCCATTTTTTTCTTAATAAAATGACAAATTCCTTAGTATCTAAAGTATTTTGTATACTTACCTGTACAGATAGCCTACAGCTTCACAGCACGCGATAGAGTATCCCACCGTTATTCGTCTGGCAACGGAGAACATTAATTTTTTTCATTCTGGCACGTATTTCATTATGGTCGGCGTAGTGACGAGTCACTACGCCGACCTCCCACCAACACACACAGGAACGGGCAACGGAGCAGTGTGATTCGAACGAATACTCATCAAAAGGAGAATGGAAGGATATTAATGTGAATATCGGCCAACGTTATTGTGATGGATGATGAACATGAGTTAATATCTTGTTTACGAGAGCAGAGATCTATAGTGATAGGCGTATCCATTAGAATATCAGAATACGATAGGGAAATTAGTTACGAATGAACACTAAGAAATAGTTGAACAGAGCTCATATATCAAGAGTCTTCAATGTATTCATTACTTGAAGTTTTCCGTATATATATTAGATTGACAAATTAAAACCAGTGATAAAGGTTCAGTATAACAACTAATAGGTGTGAGAGGAGAGACACTGAACCAGGTGTGTCAGGTTACTGAGTCAGGTTACCCTTCGCTGCCACACCCAGTTAAACTCGACACAAATTTTTCTTTCACTTGTGGGTAGCATGGTCCCACTGACGACCCATTATCGTTTGTGATCACTATTATAACCAACACTAATACACCAAACAGATACAAGAGACTTGATATGAAATGAAACATGATGCGATTAATGCTGGGAAATGTCGGCATATCATTTCTCAGGCAAAATATATAAGATGAAATGTGATGAAGTTAATCCGGGATGGTGGCGCACGATCTCTATAAGACACTTTATAAACAAAATTTCAGAAAAAATCGTTTATTAGTTCCAGAGTGTCAAGTTACTCGTAAAATGGCGCTGGTACAGGCCAATTGCTTAAGAATTTGTATTATAACGTATTTATAACTGTAAGCTGTTCCACATAGTATATATCTGTCCGTTTCTATCGTCTATCTAATTTGTTCGAGAGTGCAATTAGTAATTATCTAATATATATACTGAATACAAATAATGGGACGTATTTTTAATATAATAAACCTTTTTATATATTATATTATCATCACCATCCGTTAATTATTTCTTATAGTGGAAAGACAAAACATGAAGGGTAGTTTGGTTGGTGTCCGCCAGGCAACTCACAATAAGCCTGACGATATTACCCCAACCACCACCCACAAGAGCCTAATAAACATATTATTTTTTTTTCTTCATATAAATGTATATAATTTGTAGTCTCTGTATTATTAGTTACTAGTGTTTATTTAACAATAATAAACCCATTTTAGAACAGGGTTCTCAACCAGGGGGAATTCCCCAGGGAATTCAGGTTTTCAGGGGGGAACTGATTCGGGAGCAAGAGATATGTTCGATGAGAAATCAATCACAGAATTTTGCCCTTGATGTGCGATTCCTACCCAAAAGTGGCAGAAAGAGCTATCCGTGCATTGCTTCCGTTTGTGTCGACATATCTTTGGAGTCAGGTTTTCAACTCTGTTGCAAATTAAAACGAAGCAACGTAGTAGATTAGAGGTAGAAAATGACCTGCGTTGTGCCCTTTCAAGCACCTCCGCGTATCCCAGAATTGGCGATGAAAAACAATCACAGGTTTTCATTGATTGTAATCTTCATCTGAATAAAATTAATAAATTTACAATATCCGGTATTCTATTGAACTTTTTGTTTATTGCATTATGCTTCAGTTTGGTCTGTTAAGTAATTCATTATAAATATAAAAAAAACTAATTTACTTTTATTCAAGTTTATAAATCCATCATCATTTTCAATTGGCATTTAATTTGTAAAACTACACTATAAAATAATCCATGTAAAATTGTAAATGTATATGTACTAATATAAAAATAAAGGATTTTCAGTATTATATGCATATTATTTGGAATGCACTTTTGAGGCAGACAATCTTGGAAAGGAGGGGGAATGACATTCTGACATATGGTGAAAGGGTGCATGGGGCAAACAAGGTTGAGAACCACTGTTTTAGAAGAACAAATTAAATCAATTTTTCACATTATCATTTAATACCTCGTCCAGTCTCCACCTTTCAATAACTGTAGGCAATCTATCTGGCATAGAAGACACAAGGTCACGAATAAACTCCGGCTTACGGCTGCAAATTTCCCACTGGGCGGACATGGTCCAGGAGTTGAAGGCTGGTCCTCTCGTTTGCCGGTTTCAGGGTGTTCACCATTTGTGCCCAAACGTGTTCAGTGACATTCATTCAATGACATTAACCCGAATTTGTTCATACAAAACACTTCCAAAAAAAAAAAAAAAAAAAACATAATTTCAACTAAAATTTCATGTCAACAAAGTGACAATATACCAGCTACTCCCAGACGACCCAACACAATGACCTTAATTAATGCTTAAATACTGTCTCTCATTATAATAATACACCAACAACTAATAACTATCATTAAGGTTAGTTCATGATCTAGTAATAGAATAAAGGTCTTACCGACGCCTCTGGGGGATTATTTTGCAGGCCTTGGAGGGTCATGTCAGCAGGAAGTTCGCCAGCAACATCCTCGTCCTCCATATTCGTCACCTGTCTTGTGTTGGTCTGGCAGCTAGCAGTTCCATAATACTCAGACGGAACACTCTCCATTGTAGCCCTGTGGTGAAGATTTTAGTTACGCTTTTAACTCATAGACGGCGCTTACCTTCTTTTTTTTTTACGTTTTATATATATATATAAAATTTTTAAATAATCACCTATGACCATCTAAATATAATTATATTTATATATAATAGAGTCTGTGATGATTAATTAATGCTAAAATGAGTTTATTATGAGTAAATGTTACCTAGAGGTTCAGTTGTGTATTTGTGTAAAACAAGTGACAAATTTGGACGTTTCCAATCCGAGAATTATTATTTTTCATAATCTTAAAAAAGTTAATTATAATCTGTTTTTTGAAGTTTTGATAAATTTAGTGTAACGAATTGTAATATTTTCCTACGTGTAAATATAGCACAGTATATATTCTACAGGCGGACAGACACAGACACCACCGGCCGAGTCTTGCAGCTAATGGTTGTTACACCTGTTTAACTCCCGGTAAAACAACGTTAATTAACCTCTAGTCAAAAAAAAAACAAAATAAATAGAAGAAATAGTAAGTTTATCATTAGAAAGGCGATAGTTAATACATAGTGAATTTTATAGTTAAAATTATAAAATGAAAGAGTTTAAACAATCGGAGGTGATACGGTAGTTGACCTAATTAACATATTCCTGCCAAACCCCGTGGTCTTTAAATACTGTGAGGGCTGTGGCAGGAGGTCAGTTCAAAGA